>NC_073347.2:15775303-16078333 GCF_027580225.2 Misgurnus anguillicaudatus | reverse complement strand
GCGCGGCATCTGTAGCTGAGCTGGACCTCAGCCGCACCTCAAAGACCCCTCCCTATTCTACTTCTGATTGGCTAGTTTGTTAGTTTGGTTGAGAGTGAAAGACGTGTTTCTCTCATACCATTTGTAGGCGAACGCATGATTTTTTTTAATTCGCAGCCAACAACACACACCGGAGATCGGACTGCAGGCTCTGTGAACTCTGCTTAGAATGAAGTTCCATCGTGACAAATAAATAGATTATTGCGGAGTGATATGCGGTTATTTATAACGGTGCTTTGCAAACCCCCCCCCCCCCCACACACACACACGCAAAAAATTGGATTTGCATGATTCACGAAAGCCTCATTTTCAGGTCGGAAAAGCCGGAATTCCGGATTTATCCGGAAGAATCACACCCCTGATACATTGAGCATAAACAGATTTTTCATTACACTACTACTAATATTAATAAATAATAAATAAATAGTAAAATGCATTAGTTTTTATGCAGTCTTCCAAAAATTAGTTGAAAACTGGAATGAACTGCAAGAGGAAAAACGACAATGCATGAGAACAAAGCAAGTCTGGAGTCTGTCTCCTATAATTGTTCTCCTGAACCGTTCCAGACAAGCCCTGCATGTAATACATTATTTGAACACTGCACTTATATTAGCATTTCTGTCATGTTTTTAAAGAAATATGGAAAAAAGCTTCTGCTTCTTATAGCAAATAATGGCAGAAGACATCAGGTGCTGCACATCATGACTTCCATTTTGAAAATATGTTACTTGGGAATGGATCTTTGTCTCAGGATCATTTTTGAACACGTTTCTGTGAACTACTGGCAAACAAAGAAACATTCCTTTCTGTATTTAGACGTTCCTCTAGTCGCGTCCGCCTTGTTCAGGATTTGCTTCCAGTCACTGTTAGCCAAAACAAGCATTTGTTTAACTGAGGAGGAGGAGGTTTAATTCAGCCCGTCATCTGAAAGCTTTGGGTTCCTCCTTGAGCTTTTGAAGGCGTACTACACTAACAGTCTTGGCCGCTTTACAGGTCTAGTGCATTCCGCAGGCAGTGACATCTGAAACCAACCTTCATAGATCTCTGTATAGTGACGTCAAAGATTCTTCTTTTCCGGCATTATTTTTCTTACAAGTACAGGCTTCCGCCCTTCCCTTAGTCCTTCCCATTCATTTCAGTACCGTTGTTGCTGTCCTGAGAGAATTCTCAGGGGCGTACAATGCACCCTAGGCAGGCCCACTGGACCTGAAGGGTGTAACGGTCGGGATGCAAAAGGCCCACCACCACCCTGCTGAAGCAAGAGAGCACTTCTGTGTCTTAAAGGTGCATTTTGGGGATTTTTGAGGGCTCCAGGAGTGGGAAGCTTTGGACAAGGTAAATAGATGCACTCAGGAGGGAGAAGAGCATCTTCGCTCTTAATTGGGGACGGGGGGGTGGAGGGCTCACTTTGGCACCACAGTGAGTCGTCGCAAGCGGGCCTTTAGGCGCATCCTCACAATGTGAGGTAATTGGGATTTCTACCTTTGCGAAAGCTGCTAATTTTCCATAGGAAGTGCTAACAGGACCTTTGTCCGATATGTTTTCCTTTTTCCTCGCTCAGAGAGTTACAGGACTGAAGAGCTGGGAATGGCCGGGGCCAGTACCTGAGTGGAGAAGAGTCTCCGTAATGAACCACTTCACATAGTGGTTTACAGGGGGAGAAAAGAGTGAGAGAAAGGCCACAGAAAAGGAAGCCTAATTCTGTGGCCTGAGAAAGGCTGGGGCCACAAAAGGTCTCGTTTAAGGACGTTATTAAGGGTATTCTTCAACTGTGCTTAGTCTTCAGCACCAATGAGCCACTTAGGACAAGTGTACCAATCTCAGTCCCAATGGAAACAAACTAACGCCATCTGTCAATGTTTACCATTATGGATTTCGTGTACTAAATCCCATATGCGAGGTTACAATACCGCAGCGGCCTTTTGCATTGTCTGAGACGGGATGTGTTGACCAACTCTAGGACAGATCATGCAGAAACAGAGCTAAATGTGTATTCAGTCTTAACGCAGAAAGGTTGCGTGTCTGATTCTTTTTGTTTGTCAAGTGACACTGTTTTCTTCTATGTTATCATAAGTGCAATTCACATTATTGTCTTGACACCGTTTAGTTAAATTAAGACTCAAATACAACATCTCCCATCTTAACTGGAGCTCATTGGTGAATTTGTTTTAGTGACGTTGCCATGCTGTCTCTTTTTTTATATGCAACTCATTTCAAAATGAAATTTGAATGTATTTAATGTACACTGTAAAACCTAAAAGTTAACTCAACTAAAACCATTTAAGTAAAGCGGTTGCATTAGTTTTAAAACACATACATTTGAGTACTGTGAACTTAAACAAATTGAGCCATATGCAGTTATGCACTTATATTTCATAAGTTATACTTATATTTTATAAGTTCACACTACTTAAATATAAGTGCATAATTGCACATGACTCAAGTTCACCGTACATAAATGTATGTTTTAAAACTTAAATGGTCTAATGCAACCGGTTTACTTAAATGGTTTGAGTTAAGTTAACTGTTGTATTTGTTGTAATGCACTGACAGTCACTTTGGATAAAAGCATCTGTCACATGTGCAAATCTACCATAATTTACATCCTAAGATAATAACAGACTTGTATAATTTAATGCCTTTGTTTAAGTGTGAAATGTGTATATTAACATGCAGATGGAATTTCACACTTGTGGTTGTTGTGTTAATGCTAAACTAACGTTGCGTGAAACTTAACTATTTTCCGATGTAGCAATTTCGCATGCATTTGTACAAGTACGAAGCCTCATCGCTAAACCCAACGCCACTGGGGCGAAAGCACATTGTCCAAAAATGTATGAATGAATTTTTATAAATTTTTATGAATTAGCTGGTAAAATGGTTATGAATTGCCATGACATCTAAGTAAACCGTAGAAGCCCAGCCCTTCACATGCATTATTCATTAGTTACAAAACCTTTCTCTGGCGATGTAGTAAGAAGACAAAGATATTCAGAAATGCAGGGAAGTTGGGTATGGTTAAATATCTCCTGCATTTGTCCTTAAAGCGGTTAAGAGAAAGTTCTTGTTCTATTCTACTTCTTTCTCACCCCTTAACTACCCCTGTCTCTCTCCCAAACAATAGCCCCCTACCTCTTTACCCTTAGTCAGTCTACTGGCCTATAGCATTTTAGACATTCCTAAAAGTTAGCCCTTCTTCCGTTGTGCTTTGTGTCTTGGTGGCCTGGCTCCAAACGAATGTGAACGTTATTGTGGAGGTTGGTGGCCTTTGGTTCTTGTCTGCATTATGTTCTGGATGCTTTTTCGAAACAGAGCGACTCTGATTGGGCAGCTCACATTACAAAAGCTAAAATTTCTGGAATGAGAAGCTTCGACCAAGGTTGGTAAAGAATTCTCCTCAAGTGACGTTTAATGATGAGTAAATTGAATCAAATGCAGGTTTGGTTGTAAAAGCTGATAAATAATACTTATATAAATAATCAAGAGCAAGGAGTGACTTTGTGATACAGCGTACACTCGTGAAAAGCATTGCAGTCAGAAAAGATATCATTATTGTATTTTATCATCCTACGATTCTCTATGTAATGTGAGATGAAAGCTGTTCTGTGTGTTTATGCAAGGTGAAATCAGATATAATAACTGTATTTTTTGACAGACGCAGGTTACGTAGTGTTAGAGATATGTTATGATTGTGTAGATCCCAGAAATGGCTGGTATGACTGTATGACTCTATTCAGCACTAAAATATGATGATTGTAATTTCACACAGTGAGAGACAGACCAAGCGCACAGGATGACGGACAGTGTCACGCTTCCATTAGAGTTACTTCACAGTAAACCGGAGATACGCTCTGTTCGAGAAACCACTGTCACCTCGCTAGTGCAGAAATGACAAGCGCTCCTAAAGAGAACACGATCAACTCTGAATGCGTGTCATCTTTTCTTCTGCCCTGCAACATCTTCCTCAATAAAGCAGCAGTACAAAAGGAACAATAAGAAGAGGGAGGGAGGAGAGAGAGAGCATACTGTATTATAGAGAGGGAGAAAGAGAGAGAATCTGCGTTGACATCTGAATTACATTTTAGACATGTGGAGAGAGAGAGAAAGAGAGAAATAACCACGTCTCAAATGTTTATTTAACTCTGGCTTTGTCTTGTCACTCACCGCTCAGACTCACGGCTGGAATAGACATGTATACATTCACTGGCTCACTGATAACTGACAGACTATCTGTACATATTGCAGGTTTGGATGCTGAAGTGGCATATATGACATTTATATCATTTTACTTCACTGACATTTTACCCTATTGCTCCATATATATGGCAGTATCTTTGCATGACACAATTCAGTTTTCATGAGATAGTGATGTGTCAAAAAATGACATCTTTTGTGTATATGCCTGGAGATACAGCACATTTGGAAAGATGTTATTTATAATACCATGTAATTGCTGGTGTATTACATGTTATCTCTAGCAATGCCAGATTAAAAAAAGGGTATTTATAAATTTATAATTTGTAGATTTCACTTACATTATTTAAAAGTAGATATTTCAAGCATTATGTAGGCATTCATCTTTTGTTTGTCTGACAAGTATTCGCGAAGTAAGTTTTAGTAATAAAATGAAAGGACTATACAGAGACAAAGACAGCAGAATGCACATCATGCTTGTTTTCTTAATTTTGCAAAAAGCACAACATTTTGTTTTTTATTGGGAGTGGACACTTAAGAAACTTGACACTTTAATGTTTGAATGATGAATAAATCATAGCTGTATGTTTAAAATATATAGACGTTTTCAGCAGTAACAACATAAACAAACGGCTTTCGTGGAACAAACGTGACTTCCGGTAAACTCCACAAAGAATCAATAACAACAAAGATCTTTTAGAGTATTTATTTCTGATAACAAGCTAAATAAACAACAAGTAGTTGACCTTAGCTCAAATTATAGCTAAAGCGTATCAAAAACTACACTGAGCTAACGTTACTGTGTAAAATGTGTACTATATAATGTATGCATCTTAACTACAAATCGGCTGCCAAACCTCCCTTCACATAGCAGTGAAGGTATTTGTTACAGAGTTGAGTTTAACAATTAGTCAGACCATTAAACAAACAGAAACCGGAAATAAATTTCCGTTTAGACACGTAAGCGCTTCACCGCACGTGCGTGGGATGAAACCGTCTATATCTAAATGGTACATAATAGGAAAAGTACTGTACCAGTGAAAGGTTTCTTAGGTTATTCACTGTAAACCAACTGGTATGTCCCTGTACACAGTATAGCATTACTTTTAAAGTGTGGTGATATTGTTTTTTTATAGACGTTTTCAGCAGTAACAACATAAACAAGCGGCTTTCGTGGAAAACACGTAACTTTCGGTAAACTCCGCTAAGAATAAATAACAACAAAGTCCTTTTAAAGTAGTTTATTTATATAACAAGCAAAATAAACCACACGTAGATTACCTAGAAAACCAAAACACCTAAACTGAGACCAAGTCATGACCAAGACCAAGACAGGCCGAGACCAAGACAAGACCAAGACCAGTGCAAGTCACTGCATTAAAACACTTATCATAAATAGTGGAAAATGCATAATGATTAGGCACTTCTTGTGTGTGTGTGTGTGTGTGTGTGTGTGTGTGTGTGTGTGTGTGTGTGTGTGTGTGTGTGTGTGTGTGTGTGTGTGTGTGTGTGTGTGTGTGTGTGTGTGTGCCATCAGAGAAGTTGATAACATAATCAAAGGCATTGCAGATATGTGGGAATTTATATTTGTCTATAAGCAAATAAAAGTGAAGAAACACTAAAGAGCTGAAATCAACTTAACCATTTATTTTGAACTGTCTTTCCATGGAGAAACTTAAACAATGCTTAAACAATGCCAACATCATATGCCAAACCTGAATAAACTGCATAAAATTAATGATAAAAAATAAATTTCTGATGTGCCATCAGTTGTGGTCTTGACCGGTCTCGAAATAAAATTTCGAGTCCTCTTTGTCCTAGACCGAGACGAGACCGAGTAAAAATGTGGTCGATTCCAAGAAGAGACCAAGACCTTTAAAAAGTGGTCTTGAGACTGGTCACTATTTTCAATGAGGTATTTGTTCAAGAGTTCAGTTTAGCAACTAGTCAGACCATTAAACAAACAGAAACCGGAAGTAAAGTTCCGACCAGACGCGTAATCGTGTCACCACACATGCGTCCAATGAAACCGTCTCTTAAAGTGATAGCAGATGTTGTTATGTGATAGTAGAAGTCAATATGTAAAGGATTTATACACAAAATATATGATAACATTTGTTATGACTTTTATTTATTGAAAAAATTATTTATTTATATAATAAGTAATGGTAATTATAAATACACAATACTCAAAATGTACAATTTCCAGTAGTGCAACAAAGTTGTTGTGTATGACAACACAACAAAATGTACACAGTTTATGGACAAATATTTTTATATAAAAATATATTTTGCAAAAGATAAATATGAGAATGTTTAATATGTTTTAGAACACAAAAGTAACACAAAATGTCACAGAGCTACAGATACTATACTGAAGCAAATTTTGTTCCCCCACATTTTGTACACCATTTCCCCTATTAGATGAATATTTTTTCTATTTTACATATTTTTCCTAATAGCAGAATGAGACTCGATGAGTCATATTGTGTAACTAACTAATTGTGTTCTGCTAGGTTTATCATCTTAAGAACTGCTTTGTAACACTCTAAATTCTGCTGAGTTATTTTTAACCCAATGTCAGGTAAATATCACATGTTGGGTTATATAATGTTATATATAAACTTATGCTGGGTTGTTATTAACCCAACCATGAGTTGAAACAACCCAGCATTGCATTGAAACAACCCAGCATAGGTTTATTTATTAACCCAACCTGTGTTCTGTCCAATATTTACTAAACATTAGTTTAAAATTTAGACAGCATATTTGTCTGTTGAATCAATTTGAGCATTTCTGTTCCACTTTCCTTCTGTGTACATTCTAAAGATAATATTTATTAAAATGATAATATTTCACTATATGCAGATGTTCGGCATTCATGTATATGTGAGTGGAAGTTGGCAGTGTTAGGCACCCTGAATAAAATGGCAGGTTTGGTGACACCGTATCACAGCACAGCAGGGCCAAATTATCCAGTAAATGAATAAAGGTTATGAGTCTGCTATGCTGACAGTCATACTTTAATACACACACATGCACATGCATGCACTGAATGCCAGAGAGAAACAGAGAGACCTAATGTCTGACACCTCACCCTCATATAACCTCATTACAACCTTTCAACAGAGGTTAGAGACCCAAAGCACACACTTAGTGTGCTTTGATGGCTCCGGGTCTCAAAGTGACAGTCAAACAACCGCTCGCTTGGCAACTTATGCTTCTCCTCGCTCTCTCTTTCCCTCACGCGCTTTCCCTCACTCCCACACTTATTTGGGAGTAATTTTATGTGCCAGCATGGCACATAATACACTTTTAATGGACAACTAATTCTCTGCCATTAATTTGTCAACATGATTACTGGATCTGCCGTTGCAGCTCAGCATAGTCTGGGTTTCTTTTAAGTATATACGAGACGTTAATGTGTTTCTATTCAGGTTTACATCAAGGGACGTCAGAGATTTACATAATGCGACCATTGAGGTCCATGACAGCTGGCTTTCCCTCCAGCTCACTTTTCTCACTTGATTCCCACAAAGGAACTCAACATTTTCAGGATTCGTTCGACTTAAAACTGACATTTTTCTCAAGTTAATATGTGGCTGAAAGGCACAAAAGAGTAATTCATTACCTGTTTAGTTACAATAACAAAAATTGCTGTGTTCAATAATGTTTGCAAAGGACATTAAATAATTGGGAAATTCAAAAGCTATTGGGAATTTTGACCCGCGTTGGAGTGGTTTAAATACAAGCTATTTGCCTGGATGCAGTTAAACAAATAATCCATCTCATAATTACTTCTGCAGCTATTTGTGCAACTACCATTGAAAAATATTTATTACAGTATACTATTCAGGTTTGTTGTTTTGTTGCCAACATTTAGTCTTTAATGTAATTGCCAATCCAAGTATTTAATTGCTTTGTAGGCCTATCAGTTTTGAGTAGTCCAATACACTGTTGCATGCTTTAGGTTTCACTTTAGGTGTTAAACAAAAACACTTTCAAATTAAAATGTAATACGAAATTCTACTAATCAAAATGTATTATTGCAATTATATCAGTAAAAATACTATACAAATATATTTTTTGTTCATAATTGTGCATGCTTGTCAGCTATGGTCAGATGCTACATTTCAGCATCCACATTTAAAATATTGTTTTATCATGATCCAGTTATCTGTCAAACACCTTAGTAGCAAGGGTTTTGAGACAAAAATCCCTCAAAACAAAGAGTCAAACATGCAATGCAAACAACTAGCACAGGATATGTAAGGTGCACGAGTGGCCCAGTGGATAGGTCACATCCAAAGACTTGCACTCTCTTTGCCACCCAACCCAGGAAACACAAACTTCTTCTGGCAGGAAGCTAACAAGACAACAGACTGAGAGATCAAAAAATACAACTGTTTTAGTTCTGGCAGTGATCCATGGTCCCATTCTGTATGTATTTAGTAGCCTGTCATCAAAGGCCACTTGATTGTTTTTGCCGGTTGTTGGACATTTCCTTATGAGCAATCTTTGATGTATGAGGGCGGACTGGAGTTGAAAGATGGGTCAAATAGAAAAAATCTGTCTTTTTCAGTCAACTGTAGTCGGGAAAGCACATTTAGAAATGTTTTTTCATCTTCAGTGTAATGCACAACTTTATGCACTACTAGCCACATGATCTCCTAAGCTACAGGAAAACTATGTAGTCATACACATCATCAGATCATATAACTGATTATTGGAATAAAGAAAAAAAATGAAAATGAAGTTACTGACTTATACTACTGTTTGAAGGTTTGGGGGTAACCTACTCATTGTTTATTCATATTATTCCCACATTTCAGAATAACAATAAACTCATCAAAAGTATGGAATAACACAAGCGTAATTGTGGGATTTGTGCTTGTTTGTGGGATTTATATGCATGTTTAGCATTTTCACTTATTATACTAATATTTGCAGAAATCTTACCGTGAGATGCTTTTTAAACTACTGACCCTATCTATTCAGAGCGTTTATTGGTTGCTTTTTCATTACTATTCATTTCAAGTTACCCATTTAAAAAACGTGTGACATTCTGAATTAAATTTAGTTTTGTAATGAAAAAAATAAATAACACTTAACATTAAGGTTGTATTTGAGAGCAATTGAATGAATGACCTAACAGTGAATAATACTTTTACAGCATTTGTTAATAACATTAATTCCAGCATTTACTAAAATTAACTAAAATGAACAAGAATTAATACATGCTGAAAACCTATATTATTCATTGTTTGTTTATGTTAGTTAATGCATTTACTAATGTTTATGAATCTTATTGTAAAGTGTTACCAAAATAATGTGATTGCACAATTATATTTTTGTCTGCAAAACTATTTTAAAACAATTAAGCATACACCTTTAAAGGGCTTTTAAGATCACAAGAAACATTTTAGACAAGTGACCCTAAACTTTTCAGTTTAGGTTAGGTTGTGATAGATCAACTCTATCAAAAATATTTTGATAACACTTTACAATAAGGTTCTTTAGTTAACATTAGTTCACTACATTAGTTAACATGAACTAATAATGAACTGCACTTATACAGCATTTATTAATCTTTGGTAATTTCAACAATTACTAATACTTTATTAAAATCTTGTTAGTGTTAGTTAATGCACTGTGAACTAACATGAACAAACAATTAAAAGCTTTTTTTCTATTAACTAACATTAACAAAGATTAATAAATACTGTAACAAATGTATTGCTCATGGTTTGTTCATGTTAGGTAATACATTAACTAATGTTAACTAATGCAGTGGGGGCCAGGATGGTGCCAGGGGGGCCCCAGTTTTATGACATTTTATAAATACATTAATTTATCATGAATTCTGTGTAATTAAACCTAAAAAATAATAAGCCAACTACCCAACAGCACTACTAGGTATAATTTTATGTTTTGTTTAATTAAAATATTACATTTTAAAACTTTTAAAATTTTATTTCGGGGGGCTGCGAAAAAATGCACTGTAGACAAGGGGGGCCGCACGCTGAAAAAGTTTGGGTACCACTGAACTAATGAACCTTATTGTAAAGTGTTACCAATATTTTAAATATTTGTTACCTAAATCTGTAAGATACTTTCACAGAACACAATTTCATTATTCCTAGCACAAGAATTTAATTTTATATATAGGCTATTGATATATAACTTTTTCATAGTTCATCAGACACCTGAATTGGATGATAACTAGCTATAATAAGACCCAATGTTTTACTTGTGCTGGAACTAACAATTGCATTTATGCAATATTTTTTGGTTATGCACATATACAGATCTGAGACCACAACATACTGACAGTTTAAAGCACATTGGATTTACCAAAATAAATGAATAGAACAGAATTTAGGCTTAGATCTAAAAAAATAAAATAAAAATAATAATGCTTGTTTAAATTCTGCAGAAAAAAATGTATTTAATTGGACTTCTGTGAGCCCAAATTCTTTGTGGGATGATTGTTACGGAAGAGATTTTTAAACGGAAAGTGTCAAAAAAACAAAAAACAAAACAACAACGTGACAGGCAAAAATATGAGCTCTTGTTAAGAGCAGGTTGACGTTATCAATTTTAAAAGTGGTGGGAACCCAATTAACAGGATCAAACATCTAATTAGCATTAGCTGTGTGAGTTAAACTGCAATAAGACCTGGCAGTATTTTATGAGTTAAGTCTGGATACATTTTCTGTAATCCGAGCTTCGAAGTGTGGCATAATCTTCTTAGAAAATACCTACGCAGGAATTCATATGCAAGACAAAGAGCTCTGATTGAAAGTAACATTACAACCTTCAGACATTACATTTACATTATGGCTGCAATATAAAAAATAACAATATATTGGACATAATAGTAATTTTTTCAATTATTTTTTATAAATGTTTGTTAAAAAACCATGTAAACTGAAAGAAGAATTTGCATGGTATTGTTTTGCATAAAATGCAATTATAATCCTATTTAAATTCCAGGCAAGCTTACAATGAAGCCAAAGCCACAGGCAAGAGCTCACATAACAAACTAAGTCTACTGTAAGAGGGCTCTGTAAAGAATATTTACTTTACTGAATTAAGTAATAGCTTGTTTAAATCCAAGTAAAGTCCTGTAAAAAGTTTTTGGAATAAATGGATTGGTGTCAGTGGGTTTCATTATAATATCCATTCTAAACAAAAGATTACAATCGGCTACTCTCAAGAAAAAGCAATGTATTCTGCCTACAAATCAAACATTTCCTGTAACATGCACATGACCTCAGTGTATGTGTATGTTTTGTATAAGTGTATTAGATGTTTTTACTGTCCATATTAGTTTTACTATGCAGATTTTACACCATATGTGTGTCTGTCTACGGCAAGTGGTGCACATTGCTGCTTCATTGACCTTCAGAAAGGAAACAAACCCTCTTAGTCTTTAGCAAGGTACTTGTGAGAGGAAGAGGCTTGTTGACCAATCAGTATGTTTGAAAGAGATGCAAGAGCTTTGGAGGCGTTCACATTGCCTTGACAACCAAAAGTAGCCAACAGAACTTCATGGCACCAGATCCAGTTCTGATTGTACAGAGTTAAATAAATCGGCAATTTAACACACACACACGCACTCCTGCGCATGCACACACACACACACACACACACACACACACACACACACACACACACACACACACACACACACACACATAACAACCCATAAAAAACAACAGGTTTGTGATTCTTATAACCTACTGTATAAGAAGCCCTGTCAAAACTGCCCACCCTCTTCCTTATTTAAACGCCATTGTTAATCAACATTATGTGCCACCAATCAACTCCAATGAGCACATTCACTTTCACAATGTCTCTCCCTCTTGAGTTGTTTGGATCTTTTCCAAAAGACTTAATGTCAAATCCAGGTGGAGGATTGGATAAGTCAGTTTGATGGAGAGGTGGCTTTCTGCAGCTACTCTTTCAAACGGCCATTTTCCCAATAGATCAAGCCAAACGAATGCTTTAATTGTGCAGAGTGAAGGCATGATTCACAGCGACCTATGGACACGCTGCATCTGAGATATTTGCTTAGTTGTCAGTGAAAATAAAGCCCTGTTTACACCTGGTATTAAGATGCGTTGTAGGGCTTTCAATCGATTCAAATATTTAATCTAGATTAATCATGAGTTAACTGATTAATCACACATTTTTATCTATTCTAAATTTACCTTAATTTAACACTTTTCAAGCTTTTAATACTCAAAATCAACATGGGCATGTACAAATATGGATGCTTTATGCAAATGTGTGTTTATTATTAGTGAAAGAGTCAGTAAAAATAATAACAAAACATTTTTTTTAAGGTTCAAAAACAAAATCACTGCATTCATACCTAAAAACTGGTCAAACTAGATTTGGCACACACAAAGTCAAGTTTTGTCTTTCTTTTATTGTTTGATTGACATTGAGACAGAATGCAAGGACCTAATATAATGTTACACATCAGATATTTTTTCCCTAACAGTTAGTTAAACATTTACTTAAACATAACATTATGTCTGTGTGAATTCTTGTCAAAACAGTTATTTTTAAAACTGTAATTAAACTGTCTATGTGTGTATATAGACGGTTTCAACATAGACAATGTGGTCAACACGTAACTTACGGTAAATTCTGTTAAGAATAAATAACAAAGTACTTTAAACATAGTTTATTTATATAACAAGCAAAATAAACAACACATAGATTACATAGGAAACCAAAACATTTGTTATTTTCGACTAGGTATTTGTTCAAGAGTTCAACTAGTCAGACCATTAAAAATAACAGAAGTTCCGACCAGACGCGTATCGCGCCACCGCACGTGCGTCCGATGAAATGGTCTATTTTAGGTTTGTGCCTGTGTGCATGCAGATGTCTCAGTCATCGCTCTTAATAACTTTTTTAACATCAATCAGGTCACAAACTTTATCTCTCTTAATAGCTATTTTAACATCAAGCAAGTCCTGTACTTTACTTTTAATTCCTACAATTATGTTTTAAAACCAAAATCTCAGACGCGCAGGTGGATGCTACGCATCATTTGTATTAGTTAAGCATGTAGGATGGTACAACGCTCAGAAAATGTACAAATAAAGATCATTTTAGATCATTAAATAGTTTGATGACTATTTACTGTTTAAGGCTGTGCCTCAATTTATCCAACAATGTGCTAGGCCTAGGGTCAATAAGGGTTAATACAATTTTTGTTGTTAAAATGAATTTACGTTATTAAAAATAACTAATTTTGACAGCCCTAGTTTTGGCCGATCTCTAAATACAGGTGTAAACGAGGTGTCAAACGTTTCGAGCTCGTTCGATCGAAAACCATTTCGACCATACTACTTTTGTGGTGTTCATGTGGTTGAAGACCGCATACTCTCCGCCTATTAATTTAATGTGTGATGTACCGAGGACAATCTTTTTATATCAATTCTGAATGTCTTTAGACTTCATTGATAAAACTAAAGTGTCTGCTTTCTGCCTCTTTCATTGTTGTTACATTTTGTGAGCAGTGAAAGTTGTGCAAGCATATTTCATCAATTGTTCTTAAAATCAAAGAAAGCCCTTACATGTACAAAACGTTGTGCAACATGTTTACTAACAACACAAGCAGCGGTACTTTCACATAAAAATAGGGCGTGTCAACTTAAACCCATCATGTTTTTCGCTCGTGTACACTCTAAAAAAACAAACGGTGCTATATAGCACCAAAACTGTTGATTTGAATCGTAATCATAGAAGAACCGTTTTTAGTGCCATATAGCACCAGTGAAGCACCTGTGTAGAACCATATAGGTGCCATATAGCACCACTATAGCACCACATTTGGTTCTACATAGCACTATATGGTTCTACACAGGTGCTTCACCGGTGCTTCACTGGTGCTATATGGCACTAAAAACGGTTCTTCTATGATTACGAGCAAAGAACCACTTTTGTTGCTATATAGCACCGTTTGTTTTTAGAGTGTATTAACCACTCGCCCATGGACCACCCCCTCAAAGTAATCCGGACAGAAGTGGTCGAAAGTGGCACCAGGTGAGAACGGACATCGTGGCATCTTAATAGCAGGTGTAAATGTGAAGCGAGTTCTCCAAGTCCATAACTTTAAACCACACAGCCAAGTATCCGGTTATTCTGAATGGTTTAATTTCCTCTTCAGTGGGCAGATGGAGGAGGTAAAACTGACTGATTACATTTATTCATATAAGGCTGCATGTCAGTAAATTAGTCTTAAAAACTATTCAGGTTTACTCAGGTGAACAATGCCAAAATTGTACCATTAAAGCTAATTTCCAACATTGCTCTAAATGTTCCTGGAACATTTGCGGCGATGTCGTATTTAAAGTGGCACCACACAGCAGAAATGCCTGTGCTCAGAAACAGCCCAAAGGGTCCACGTTTATCTTGACTTCACTTAGCATTTCAGCTCCCTCTCTCTGCAGAAAGGCTGGAAATGAAAAGGTAATCCAGGCCCCACAGGGCCGGTAGCAGGTGTTGGAAGGGAAAGTATTTCAACTCCTGCTGCTAACACACTCAATGGCTCTCAGTGGAGAAAATGCTTTCAGGAACTGCACTCACTTTCCTTGATTTACTCTCCCCGTTAGGAAAACCCAACAGCAGAAGTAAGGACAGAGACTCACTTCCTCAATAAAAGCGACATAGCAAAACATTTTCAAAATCTTTCTAAAAGAGAGGAGTTTAGGAGAGGAGCTTTTATTGGCTTTCAAATCAAGGTCAAGTGCAGAGGTGTGCATGCTGGTCACAATTTTGTAAAAGCAGCAATAGGAAAAAGCGCAACCAGTACACATTTAAGAGTTTTCATTAACGGAGTCCAGCGGGAAAAAACAATGCACACATGTCCGAGTCCTTACGCATCAAATATAAGGCAATATCACAGTTTATGGGTGCATTCGATTTAGAAACATTGTCATCGCTCTCCTAATTTCAGCTTATATTTGAAGAGTTTCGTTGCAAAACGAGATAAATTCGTTTTTTTAAATGTTCAGAAATCTCGTTTTTTAGTTGTGCATTCCAATTAATATCAATTCAACTGCAGTTGGTTTGTTTTGATTTAAACCTTCATAACTTAAAAAATACAGCTACAGTAGGTAGCACCATAAAACAAAATAATAACATGATAATATAATAATAAACATGTTTTGACAAAAATGTTAAAAAAATGGATTTATCTCATTTTGCAACGAAACTCTTTATTTATATTATACGAATATGTTAAATTAAAATTATTATATGTGTGGAGTATAACATTTTTATTTCTTAAGACACTGTGCACCCTAGCACTCATAATATGCAACTGCATGCTGCGTCAACGTTCTGCACGCAGTTATCAGACGCACACTTTGGGGGCCATTAGGGGCCCCTGGCAGTCAAAGGCCCCTAGGGCCCTATTTGTCCAGACCCTTATTCACAATGCATTCTTGGTTGGAGAAAACATGCAAAACTGAATCAACTCAGCACCCATCATCATTGCTGGTTCACACTGCCAACCTGCTTTAAGAGGGATGGGCAAAACAACCACATCAGCAGGATAAACAGCATGGGATCTACTTATGTTTGTTGGCTTACGAGCGCGAGACCAGTTTTAGACAGACACACCAAACCTGCTCAACATCATCCCAATTCAGAAGCAAAATTATTTAAAAAATGTTAACGTGGCTTTAAAGCAAAAAAAAAACAAGCTAGTATAAAAATAATATTTCTATAACTGAATCTCTGTACAACAAAACAAATGATTTGATACAATATGCAAAAATAAAAAATTACTGTAGTGGTTAACAATAAATCGAACTAAAGGTAACAGCCATGCAGCGTCTTTTAATAACCATCCTCTCTCTCTCTGCATCTTGACACAGCGCACTAAGCTTAATCGCACATAATTGGGTGGGTGGGACAGTGGGCCGGCCCAGGCTTTGTGTGCAAAGGGCAAGTGGTCAAGTTAATGGAGCCCTTGTAGTGAACAGGGAGCTCTCTCCCTCTACTGGGACAGAGGGAGGGGACAACGGGCCTCTTTCAAAATCTCAAAAGACAGAGTTGGGTGCCTTTTTACACCACCCCCTCTCTTTTCCATAGACTGACAGACAGGATTAGCTGCGGAGCGACTCTACAGCTGAGCTTTAAGTTGGCTATCAGGGCATGGGAAATGAAGAGGCCTATAGGGACACAGTCACTGTGAATCGAGGGCATCCGCCAGTGAAATTATTTTGGAGGATACATAATGGGTTTAAAAATGAAACTAGTTAAAATGTTTGTTTTGCATTAGATTTTTTGTATTTAATGCATTTCTTATTGCAATTATATTCGCAACAAACATCTGAGTGAAAAGTTATAGTATTTTCTGGGTTAGGCTATATGAAAACCGCAGACATTTTGACCCAGCTGTACAATGAAATGCATTTGCCATTTATCATTAGGACCTTCAGCTGCCACACCACAAATCAATGACATTCGGTATAGTGACATGCAGGGGAATCAAAAATGACCAGGAGACCGAAGGATTGGAAACAATGATTTAATCACAGTCGTTACAAGCACCTGCAGTGTCCATGTGAAACAATCACTTTGGACTCATCTGTGTTTTGTACAAACGTAATCACAGTGCAGAAGCACACAGCCCTAAACAATTCACAACAAAACCATGAGCTCCGAATGAGGCAGAACCAGATCAACAGCAGATGAAAACAACAGTGGATAGGGTTTATCATTCAGTTCAGCTCTGGGTCAAAATAGAAATAAATATATATTCAGTTTATGTCAGAATAAAATGTGAAGAAAAAAATCATAATTGCAAGGATAAAGTCATAACATTATGAGATTAGGGTAGTTATGTTGTGAGAAAAACACACGAGATTAAAGCAGTAAAACAAAAATACAGTGGTAGCCGGACTGCTGCAGTATGTGATTAGTATTTTATTTCATTTAAAACAGATCATATTTCATTTAAATATAGCCCAGAATTTATATTTTCTTGTTATACTGTGATTTCTCACTTTTAAAAATATTCTCTTTGCATATTATTCTTTACTTTAACCTTAAGATGCTTCCTGAAGGAATTTTTTTTTAATTGTAGATTTCAACATGGCACTGCTACAGCACTCTAATTATTAGTTTGAATTATCAGAGGTCATCTGGGCATTTGATAAAATAATAATGAATCTTTTCTAAATCAGAATGCATGTCAATACAAAAAAAATCTGTAACACTTTCAAAAAGGTTGTTTTGTTAACATTAGTAAATGGACTAACAAAGTGCAATAAGTATGCAATAAGTGTGAAAGTATTTTTAGCATTTATTCATATTTATAAATGTTAGTTAATGCCAATTTTTCATGTTAGTTCATTGTGTATTAATTAATGTTAATAGCTACAATTATTGATTTTAAAAATAAAAATGCTGAAATTACCAGGAGTTTCATTATTCTGTTGAACACAAAAGAAGACGTCTTTACAAATGGTGGCAACCACACAGTTGATGATACCACTTGACTTCCATAGTAGGAAAAACAAATGTTAAGGAAGTCAATGGGTATCATCAGTCGTGTGTTCACCAACACTTATCAAAATATCTTATTTTCTATTTAACATAATAAAGAAACTCATACAGGTTAAGAACAACACGAGGGTGAGTAAATAATGAAATCATTTTATTTTCCATTTAAGTAACCATGCATTATAATTTAATCTTAGTTTATTGTAATTTCAGCAACTGCTAACTAATCCCTAACTAATAACTAATGTTACACTGTAAAAAAATGCAGCATGTAGTTAAAACAACTAAATTTTGTCAATTTAACCTACTGTTTTAAGTTTTGACTTGAAAAAGTTGACATAAATAATAAATTAAAGTTGAAATTGTTTAACTTTTTTTTAACAAAAGTTTATCTTGATTTGAAAAAAAATGCTGCATATGTTTTACATTGTAGCTAACTTAATTAACTAAAGTTAACAAATTCAACCTTATTGTAAAGTGTTACCAAAAAACCTTGGTAACAAAGTCACAAAAAAAAAACAGTATTCTATCAGTTATGTCTAATAAGTGAGGAGTAATTGACGACGGGTCATTGAATTATTTAAGCAATATCGCTCGAGTAGGAGGGTGATATAGCTCTATATCATCACGGCTGTGATTAGGCCAGAGGCACGAGGCCGCAGGCCGAGTGCCGGAGGCAATCACAGCCGTGATGATATAGAGCCATATTACACGACTCCGAGAGCGATATTGCTTTTATAAAACAGTTCGACGGCACACGTTTGAAAAACGAAAACTAGAAAACAACAACGGAGTTATTTTAAAAGCCTCTTTGTTTGAGAACTACTTCTTCCGCCACGGATTTGAGGGCGGCCAGAATGACAGGTAAAACTTTCGGCTGCTTTGAAGCTCATAACAACTCAATGGACGGAAAAGATGTTTCTTTATATTACCGTTTCTTGGTCACAAAGTGTAGTTTTAAGATTAGTTCAGTCGAGAATGTATCTGTATTATATTTAAATCTGCAGTCGATTAGTAAAGATAGCGCCTGTTTGAACGTTTGCTTAGTGAGATTCGGTACGAATGAGAACCAAAGCATGAGCGGACGTCAGTGTTCACTCGCCCCGCTGACCACCGCCCTCTCTGGGCTGCATTTCTGAAAGGGATTCCCTGGCTCTCATGTTGGCCTTGTTTGTTTATGATCGTCAAAATGAGATCAAATCAGCAGTATTTGGTGTCATGATCAAACTAGTACTTGTTTTTTTATTCATATTTAGTGTCTTTTGTGTTGTTATTGTTTTGGCGCGAGGTAAAAGTTAATAAAACTATACTTGTGTAACGTTACTATTGCTTTCTCATTTATTCTTAACGCGATACGAGCACACCCAAAGTTGTAATGCCGCTGTTACACCGTGGGTGTGCATTATTTTCGACTAATTCAAAGGACCGGAGTGAATTATTCCTAATATACCACGGTTACCAAAAACATCGTTCTGGTGCTTATTTTTAAGACATTCGACAGGTCAGGTGTGCAGATTACAAAAAAATAATCAACACCCATGGAACATTTCTCAATACTTAATTCTGTGTAACTTCAACCTGTTGTACACAAACGTGCACAATAACACTGCTTCATGTTCAAAGAAAAATATTTGGTTATTATATTTATTGGTTCTTCCTAACCCCAAATAGCTTAAAGAAATCTAAAATGCAAGCCAAACCAAAGCTCGGGTTTTAGGAGGTTCATTTAAAACAGCTTACTGACATATCTTAACATAATATCAATGACATCGCTTTGTCTCAAGATGCGCACAACAATTATTTTATTATTTACTTGCCCTCATTTGTTGTTCAGCACACGTATAATTAACTTTATTCTGTGAAACACAGAATGGGAAGTTTAGCAAAATGTTCACTCACATGCATTAAAAGTAGATGTGTACCAGTTGTACCAGACAAAGATATGAGTTGAAAAAATTATGACAGAATTGTCATTTGTGTTTGAACGGTTTCTCTAATGAGTCCAGGTACAGCGCTCTAAACTTACAGGCCTCAGGAAATTTGGTAAACAGTGCTGCAGGTCTCAGGGGGCATGCACACCATAGCGTTTAAACACAGCTGAAAACGTCAGGCGGACGGCGACTGTAGGCGCTTGCCAGCTTTATTTACTGTCGTTGAATGATGCGCCAGTTGGTTTTTGTGATATTTGTCCCACTCCTCCTCCACTGTGATTGGACGGCCGAGTGAGAAGTGACCATGACAAGCTGAGCATTTCACCCAAAGTAAAAAAATTCTGAACTCTCAGCGCGGAAAAAACGCTGAGTATTGACGCTCAGCATGGATAAATCCCACCAGCTGCTGGATTTTAAAAAAATTGCCACGCTTCCATTAAAAACATTTTTAACATAAGCCAGCGTAAACACTTTGGTGTGCACGCTACCTTACTGTTGGTAGTGTGATGCTGTGAGGACATCAATTCTTAGTCTGACCTAACGTATCATATCTGGTCAGTGCTAAGATAAAAAATGACAAGTGAGAGCACATTTCACAGTGAAGCAAATAGCATTCGGCACAGCAGCATCCATCTTAACACCGCATAACCTTTGGTGTCAAAATAAAACCTTCAAGCAGACACAAAACCAGTAGCTTGTATAAAACTGATAGCTATCATCCTACAACAACAAGACCTTGTGATCAAGACGACCCTACTGTCTTATATGGGTCTCAAATATAGTCATGCAAACCTGATCATCTGCATTAACCTCCAGACTGAAAATCATACATTTAATGATCTCATACCCTGAAACACCATCTCTGCTCCATGCACACTCACACATCTGAGCGTCATTACAACACTTTTCGCAGTGTTTGTAGTATGAGAGGAAGGGATGTGCTCTCCATCCAAATTTACCGTATTTTATTGCACAGTAAACAGGTCAAGCACACGCACACATGGCAAGTCAGATACACACACACTACATTTTAAAAGCACACACATTCATCAAACTCAGTACTCATAGAGGAAAGTTAGCAGAATTGAAAAGTGTCATAAGAGTCCCTTAAGGTCTGGCACACACACAGTGGCAAAGCCGGGGTGGGCCGTACAGAAAGGCAACCTGGCATGAGATGGCTTTTTTCAGCTCAGATCAGGGCCGGACTAGAGCCATGAGTTAGAGTCAGGAGGACAGGATAGTGGATGTTGCTATCATACACCTCCTTGGTCTCTCTTTGCATCTGAAAAACAAAGAGTATAGTCATGAATTGGCGGGTAAGATAAAAACAACACATTTTTATTCTCTGCTAACCTGGATATGCTCTATACTATTCAGAAAAACAATGCAAGAACTCTCTAACAAATCAGGACAAGCGACAAGAATAAGACTAGCTGCTTCATAATAGCTCACTTAGAGCAGAGGTGCCTGCAGAAAGTATGTCACACAGGCTTGCTGTACAATATGCCCGCTGGGTCTGCTTTTCTGCCACTTTCTGAGCTCTTGAGTTGTGGCAGTACACTCAATACGCTGCCAGTATGTTGTGCCCTGGAGCTCAGCCATGTCCCAACCAATCAGATCGCTCGAAATCTCACACGCTCCGCCAGGACTTAAAAAGAGCAGGCTAAGGGAGAAACGTGCAATTCGCTTATGAAAATAAGCTCTCTACAGATGGCAAACACTGCTGACGTCTGTATACTTGTAGAGTAACTAAAAGTGTTTTAGAAGAGGAGAAATGTAGGACTTAGGGGTGGAGAGTGCCATTTTGCACCATTATTTAGCAAATACACTTTCCTGAGAATAAACAAAAGTTGTCATTGGGACGGTACCTTTTAAAAAGGTCTTAATATGTACCATTTTGAATACCTTCGAAGTACCAGTATGTGCATCTAAGGTACCAATGTGTACCTTTGAGGTACCAATATATGCACCTTTTAGGTTTAAAAGTGTATGTTCTGAAAAGGTACCGCCCCAGTAAAAAAACTTTTGTTATTTCTTGTACCTTTTTTTCTGAGAGTGTGGGGTTGCTGTTGTGCTCAGGATTTTTGCAAAAGTGTTAAAGGAAAACACCACTGTTTTTAAATATTTTACTATGTTCTTATCTCAACTCAGATGAATTAATACATACATATCTTTATTCAATGCATGCACTTAATCTTTGTAAAGCGCGTTGTGAATGTGATAGCATTTAGTCTAGTCCCATTCATTTCTTAGGATCCAAACAGGGATGAATTTAGAAGCCACCAAACACTTCCATGTTTTCTCTATTTAAAGACTGTTACATGAGTAGTCACACGAGTAAGTATGGTGGCACAAAATAAAATGTGCCGATTTTTAAGCAGATAAAAAAATTAGAACTATACTATATATATAACCATATCCTGCAACGGGTCAGGTACCCGCAGATACCCGTATAAAAATGGCTAAAACGGGTGGATTGTGACATTCCTAAAATTCACTGGCAGAAATGCTGGCGGAAAATTAACTCTGTGCGGGGCGAGTAAGAGTGCGAATGAAAATGTGTGCAATATTTGCATGTGTAAATTACACGCGCAACATATGACATTTGACTCATCATCACGTCACCACGCACCACTGCGACCTTTGTTGATGCTTCTCGTAGCCTAGTTGGAGCGAGCGTTGCAGGAGTTGCCTAAAGTTTTGCCGTTGATAGCCGGAAGCTGGGAACGTCTTCAATTAGAAAGCATTTCGAGACGAGACTTAGGAGCACAGCAGGGGTTGTGTAGGTAGGTTGTATTTTTTATTGTTCTTTTTATCATTAAAAGGTCTATTTGTGTATAAATATCAGGTTCCATAGACTATTTAGGTGCCGATGGTAGGCTACTTGAATGGCGCAAAACAAGCGCACTTTAGCCTGTTTTCATCAGCCCATTCATGATGCTGTTGTGATGTTGAGAGAGGTACGAGATAAAAAAAATAAAGCACTTTAATTGGAATAATTTTAGCATGTGTGATTTATGCTTGTGCGGGTCGGTTTGGGCAGGTGCGGATTTCATTTTGATATTACGATGGATGACAGGTCGGATCTGATGCTGAACTTTGCGGGTACGGGCGGGAGCAGGTCTCCAAAAATGTACCCGTGCAGGACTCTGTTATATTGTATGGCGAAGAGCACTTAGTTTGCAGCACTTCGACCTTGGGCGCAGAAACATCATCACTTCTGACTAGGCTAAATGCTAACACATTTACAAGACAACATTAAACGTTTTTAGTGCCATATAGCACCGGTGAAGCACCAGTGAAGCACCTGTGTAGAACCAAATAGGGGCCATATAGCACCACATATGGTTCTACCTAGCACTATCTGGTTCTACACAGGTGCTTTACTGGTGCTTCACCGGTGCTATATGGCACTAAAAACGGTTCTTCTATGATTACGAGCAAAGAACCACTTTTGGTGCTATATAGCACCGTTTGTTTTTAGAGTGTATATTAACAGAAAAATATGAATTTATGAACAGAGATGGGATGAGTGAGGGGACAAAACATTTTAGGTAGAATGACAGCTTATATTGTGTGGACCATTTGCACCATTACCCGCTAGACGACCACATCTATGAATGTACAGTGTTATATCACTTCTATGTGCAGTAAAAACACTTCCAGACAGAATTCAAAAGAGATATTTTTGCATCACTGAGTTTTCATGCATCTACACTAACTCAATAACTCACAAACTTGTCACCTGCAAACCCAGAATGACCCATCACAGATCAATCTGAAATCTGTATAACACTATTAAGATTTCTACTCCTCTTCTGTCTTTCTCTAACATTCACCCCATCCTTTCTGTGGTTTGAGATAACATAAAAACAGATAAAAGGCTGCTCTCTTGCCCTTGATGTGCGTTATCTCTCTCTCCACCCCTCGACACAGCAGCCGATGTTTGAACCCGCAACCCCTCTGTAATCGGGGCGGCCAGCCAACCAACACTAAGCCCAATGTGAGAATCGACACATTCACATTCAAATCTCACTGAGACGAGAGCGATTTTTGATTTTGAAAAGGATTTTACATAATCACAAACTAAACACAAGTACCACAAACTTTTAATATTAAACACTTGGTCAATCTTAAATAATTATGCAGACACGTATGGTTTTATTTATCCTTACATAATTCATAATTAGGCTTTTTGCTTTTATTATATAAGACAATAAAGTGTTGACTGGAAATTAGAAGGTGTGGGATCGGGACACTATACTAGGTAGAGAGAGAGAGAGAGAGAGAGAGAGAGAGAGAGAGAGAGAGAGAGAGAGAGAGAGAGAGAGAGAGAGAGGTATGAAAGTCTTAGAGAGTGATATAGCAAAGTAGCTTAAGGAGAGAGAGCGAGCGAGGGAAAGCGAGGTAGGAAAGGCAGTGAGCTTGCAAAGGTGAAAAGTTTAACAAGCAAAGCTGTTCCTCCTGATCACAGTCTGCTAATCAGCTTCATGGGTGGCTGAATATATTGGCTCCTACTTTTTAATCGCACAGTTGCCAAGACGCAAGTCATTCATTTTATTACTCCATTTCTCTTCCCCATTCCACAACAGTGAGAGAGAAAAAGAGATGGTTCACCGATAGCATGATGAACTGGCCGTCTGGACACTACAGGCTCCAGAAATGGATAGATTCAGGTGTTAAACAAGTAGAGAGCTGATATGGAGAGGGAAGCGGGCAGCTGGAAGTTGGGAGGATGTAGAGAGATTAAGTTAATACGTGTATGTATATGTGGCCGCATGAGGGTCTTGATGTGGGTACGGACGGGGGATGTCAGAATTAAAATTCATGACTCTCTTCACAACCATTTGAGTAACAAGATTAAGATGGGCGGGCAGAAAATAGCTGCATTATCAGGCGGCTTGCAGCTCCTCCAGCTGCTGGTGCTCTATTCCAGAACAGTGGGGATAAGAGGATAACACGCGGCCCCCGCACCACACCCCCGCAAAACCGAGAGCCCCATTCGCATCCCAGCCTCATCCCTCTGCCCAACTGCATGCACGGGAGGGAGGAGATGTAGGGTCTTAAAAAAAACACTTCAATCTCCAAGACATCAGAGGCTGACTGGAGGTGAGGAGCAGTGGACGGCCCTACGTATAAGTGCGTATGCTGGTGTCTGGGAGGGGCTCGAATGCGATTTGGTGTTAGGAGGAGGGCTATGTGATCTATTGTCTGATTTGTGTTTCTTTGTGCACTTCGTTCTGTATGTTCTCAAAAGCAGGGGGCAGGGTGTTCATTAGAAGATAAGAAAGAGGAATTAATTACTTTGAGATATGATGAGGCCACTTCAGGTTGCCCCTCGTATCACACACACAGCTGCATGACCTGACGACAAACCAGGAGTTAAGACGTACGCGCGCACAGTAGGACTCTTGACTCAGCTATCTCAGCCCCTCGCTGCTCTTGCCATTATCCACACAGAAACACAGTAGGTGGTCCTGCACAGAAAGACCTAGACAGAATTCAGGTGCATTGGGGCACACCATGACAAGGTGAGGTCATTATGTACTTGTGTGTGCTTTAATGGGCATGCATGGCACTGTTTTGACTAACAAAAGCCACTGGGAAATACTGGCGGTAATGGATAATAAAGTCCTGTAAGCAATTTTAGATAATTTACTGACTTGGCTGCTTATTTAACTGACTTAAATTTCATAAACAACTCACAAACAAGTTTTTTAAAGCAAGACAATGTCAGCGAAGCTGTAAAATGGTTCACAATGGCACAAACGCTGGGTGCGTGTCCGCTGTCGGCGCTGAAACCATGCCCACTCGCGGGAAAGCTGCCATCTCTATTAACATTAGGTTTGTTTGAGATGCGCCTTGCCTCGCCTGAAATATAGGCGACAGTTGGTGGCTGCAGTGAGGGGAGGAGTGAAAAAAGTGCAGGACACTTCATGAATCTCGCTGTGTTGTGGACTGCAAACGTCAGCAGTGGAAGAGATCGTGTTCGCATATTTTATCATATACTACAGAAAGTAGAGTTTTTAGAATTAAAAAATCATTAGCTGACATTCCTGGGCCAATAAGCATTAAGCCGTGTCGTCAGCAAGTCTTTTCCCATCCTGCTTTTTTATCAACGCAGTCGGTGGAGAGCAACTGCGCCCGACTGCAGGATCCGACGAGCACGCCTCTCCATCGTGTTTTTGCCACACGTCAGCGTGACATCCGAGTAAGTTGGACATAACTCGGACACTTTGCTCATCTCAAACAAGCCTTTTCACAGCTACAAACTGTATGTATGCTTGCGATTGTTTAGGGGCGGGCCATGCTCAGTTGCTCCAGTGCATCATCGAGCCACCGTTTTAGCCCCGCCCAAATAATCCTGAACACAGAAATGTGGAAAAACGGTATAACTTCACAATTCAGTAGTACATAGTTCACAGTCTTTGTCACGTGTTTCAGCAATACATCTATAATGTGTTCAGAAACAATTCTCTGAGGGTGTTTTCACACCTGCCTTGTTTAGTTCGGTTGAATCGTACCAGAGTTCGATTGCTCAATTGGTGCGGTTCGTTTGGGCAGGTGAGAATGCAGCAATCGAACGCTGGTGCGCACCAAAAGCGGACCAAACAAGGGTCTTGGTATGCTTTCAAACGAACTCTAGAGCGGTTCTCGTTTGTGGTGAGAACACGATCCGAGATCTAACCGACCTAACTGCAAAAGTACTGCGCATTTTGGACTAAACCAGCTGCCGTAGTCAGCTGCTCAGTGCGAAGTGTTTGTTGACAATTTCTATTAGCTTTATTAGCACAATGACAGATCGCGGACATACATGGAGTTGCGAGGAGGTGCGGGCGGAGCCTCAGAAATTTGGTGTCTTCGTCGGTTGTAGCGCATTAAAATGTTGCTTTCAAGCCGCATCCGCGATTCATTCTGAAAATGAACGGTATGTCTAGATCGCTGTATACAAACTATGTATAACCACCACGGAGATATAAATACAGCACGCAGTCGTATTTCCACTGTGTCTGCTGTATTATCCTTCTTTTTGTTTACTTCCGGGGTTCCGTTGGAATTAGAAAATACGTTCAAATACATGTGGCCAATGAGTGATGTTGATCTTATCACATGACAGAATTTTGGTTTGTTTCAACTGGTGCGGATCAGACCAATCAGTGTGGTGTGAAAAGGAACCAAAACTGCTAAAAATGTTACAATGTATCATTTTTTGCTTTTGGTCCGGACCAAATAAACCAAACTATAGATGTGAAAACACCCTGAAATGACTTTACACAGACTTTAATCTCTCTTTCATGATTAGTAAATATGGTGCTCGTTACATCATGCATTTCTTCTTAACGTGAAAACCCTTCCCAACTAAGTTTTCGCTTGATCCACCGCAAACTGAGGGCTTTAAAACTTTTCACTTTGCTACATTTGATCTGTATAGGATTATTAAGAAATGTATAAAACTTCACTCTCTCTCTCTTTCTGCCTTCTTGATTGACGGCTCTAAATTCAAACACTCTTACCTTGGTTGCCACAATGACCACTTAGCATTTTGCTGCCCAGCTATGTCCATCACCTCAGAAATAAAGTTCCAATCACTCAGCTCCAGAGCCCTGCTGGCAGACCTATTTTCCACGGGCATAGGCAGGGCCACCACTGTCAACCCTGTGGGGCATAATGGGTCCTCACAGCTTCTCCAGTAACCAAAAATGGCAGGCGTAGTGGTCCTATCGGTGCCAGTTAACCGGCAGGACACCACTGCTACCCTGACCTGGGCACAGTATTAGTGCCTTCATGCAGAGGAACAGATGTTGTACCCTGTTCTGAGTCTGGTTCTCAGAAAGTCCATTTAAAGCTTAACATACAGACTCACTCTTCATGCACCTGCTGACTTTGCATGCTGGATTTCAGAGAATCACTCTACATACACACACAAAGAAGGTGGAAATGCTGTAACACTAAATGCTCTCAAACTTTTTACACTTTACACACACACACCCAACCCATGTGGTTTGTAGGTCTTCACATACAAACCTTCAGGTGAAGGTCCCACAAGTGTGAGTCGTAGTTTTCATAGCGACACACGCACAGACCTGCGCCCTCTGCCAGTCTGCAGAATTCAGCCAGTGTGTCTCCTCTGGTAGGAGCAAACACTAAAGCTGTGCCCTAAAGAGAGAAATCACAAGCAAACAATGTTAACACACACTTACATTTAAAGGATAGTTTACCCAAAAAGAAAAGTTCTCTCAACCTACATGTTTCGTTTTCTCCATCTGGCCTGACTTCTCTCCACCGTGCCTCAAAATCTACCCGCCGTACGTGGTGGTTTGCATGGTTCTATTTGATTTCTCCCAGGTATTATATTAGATAATAAACAAAAAGATTAAAGCTCACCTAATCCAATCAATGGCTGCAAGCGCATCCCCACTCTTTATAGATCAACTAAGCTAAGAGGATTACCCAAAGGTTCGAAATTTCTTTGAAATCTTTCGGTTTTAAATATTATTTATATTTTTGCTAATATTAATACTTTAATTAAATGGCCACACAACACAAACGAAACAAACAACAACTAATATGAGAAAAACAGGATCATCTCAAAACAACAGATGCTTTAATATTCTTATAAGCTGTACATGAGACATACGGTATGAAAAGCGCACCCATACATCTGCAGACGTGTTAATCATCTGTGTATGGTGCTCGCATGATCCACTTTCATTTTGCAATAACAAATTACAACCATTAGGTGGAAAATTAATTAGTTTTGATAAATCTGTTCAAGGATTTGGTCAGTACTGCTATGGGGACACAAAAGTCATCAACATTAATTCTGTTTTACTCTCAGCCATAGGGGATGAAATGAGAGTTAATGTTTATTAACTGATCAAGTTATTGTTTTGACTATTAGGCTATTACTATTAGGTCTGGAAGCATCTTATTAAAAGTTTTTACTATTTAAAAATCAATTAGGTTTAGACTACTTTGCATAGTGGGAATTAAAGCTCCTGTAAATTTGTCTTGATAATCAAATGATATTTTGAAGATTTTAAAGGCTGGATGTGAATAAACTGCACTTGAGAGAATTTCAAAAAGAAATGTCACCCCTTAATGTACTGCGATTTGCTAAAGCGAAGAAAAAAATGTTTTTTTTTTTAAATATCATTATTACATTCTCTTTCTAAGAATCACAAACCTGTGAAAACTACATGTTAACAACCATGTTAACTTTCCAAAGGAATAATTTTTTTTATTAACATTATCAATCCGGATAAAAGCACTCATTTTATAGAACGACTCATAGTCTCTCACTCACTCTCTCTCTCTGTCGCACGCCCGCACACATACATCAAATATCAAAGTCAACACATGAAAAACCTTAAAGATTAATACAAATCCTTTGTGATCTTTAAAGTGTTTTTCATTTGTTGTACAGGGTCTTATTGAGAGGCTATGAAAGGCTTGCGGGTCTTATGATTAGTGCTGAGCATAAAATAGATGAGATGACCCAATCTAAGTTGCACATAATAAGTATTAAAGTATTACATGATATTAATCCTGCCATTCCATTACTGTCTCAATCACTGCATGCCAACTAATTACTGAGAGACCAAACACAAAGTCACTTACATCAGGTCGCAGTAATCTTCTTAGTGCATCAACCAGACTGCCTCTGTACTGGTCAAGAAACAGGCTAAGAGAATGAGAGAGAGAGCTAGAAAGATTAGAATGCATTGCAACGATAATGGTTCAAGATAAAGCAGCAGGCTATTTATTTTCTTTGTTTACGAATAAATCCACCAGCACAGCAAAAAACAATTTGGAGATGGAAACCTCTTTTTCCTTAGAAGCGAACAAATCTCACCCTGACTTATTCCAGTGGGGCGATGGATGGCATTTTAAACATCAAAGGTAAAACACATAGGACGCAAGACAGAGATTAACAATCATGTCAGTGTCAGGTGATGTGCACAATGGTGCAAACTAAAACAGCAGCAAAACCAGACCCCACACTTATAATTCCTCAGGACTGAATGTAATGTAAAGCAGCAAAACATACTTTGGGTTGATGTGGATGGCAGATTATACACAATTTAACATACAACATACATACGTTTAACAACGTAATTTAACATACAATTCACAGCCTTAAATATTTATTGAATTACTGGACATTTCTATGGCTTTTATGTGCTTATTTACTCATTTTAAAGTACGCATTTTTATATAGAATAAATACATTTGAAACTCCCGCAAGTACTCTTCCAAGTTTATGTTTTTAGAGATTTATCTGTTTAGTCTTCATACTAAAGTTTTCCTATCACCTCTGACCCTGCTAAACACACTGCTCTCGCTTGCTACTGGTTAAAGGTCAAAGTTATGTTGATTACAATGATCTCACTGACCACGTCTAGCGGTCACACGTTTGACAGCTTGAAAAGTTTCATTAGCAGTTCAACTTTTGACCCAGAGTTTTAGGTGGAGCAGGTCAGCCTGGACAATAGAGGGTGAGTATGATGACCTTGACAGGGTACGTCAAACAAAACATTACACCATTGCTACTTCCTACTATACTATATTGACCTGAGTGATGTAATGCTTTGTTCGTTTTTCTTTTATAGAATATATACTGTGCAAAAGTCTTAGGCCACTACCACCAGACTTGTTGTTTTAGAAGGTTTAATGTCCGTCCATATTTATTTTTCAATCTATTTTATTAAGATACAAACAGAAAATACCGGAAATATGTACAAAAAATAAAATTTTCAGGACTAAATATCTTCAGTGTTTAGAGTGTGACCTCTCTTGGCACTAAACACATCTCGAGTGTTGTTGAGCAGAATGAAGTAAAAAGACTAATTTCTTTAAAATTAGATATTAGGATTAAATTTTATTTAGGTTTAAGAGATCCTGCAGTTTCCTGATATTGCTCAAGGGGAAGAGGAGTTTTAACATTTATAAACATTTATACACATAAATAATTTTTTTTATTAACAAGCCAATTACTATGTGTCTATCTTATAACTTTATAACTTTAATTTTTATACCCTTATATCTGTACTTTTTGTCCTTGTAGAAGGTTATCTGACATTCAGATCTCTCTCTGTTTTCCTGGCCTTTACAACAAAAGGCGGTGGTATGAATGTAGTGAGAAATGTGAGTGCAAAATTATGCAATGATATCTAATATGTGGGACCACAAAACCAAAATATTGAGAAAATCACCTGTAAAGTTGTCCAAATGAAGTCCTTACAAAAGTTTAGATATATTTACGATAGGAAATTTACAAAATATTTTCTTGGAACATGATGTTTAAAGGGGTGGTTCAATGGTATTTCATGCATTCTGACTTATTAACACTGTTTAAGAGTTGTTTCCTCATGCTAAACGTAGGCAAAGTGTCAAAAAATTATTTGGACGTGTTACAGAGTATTTCTATGCCGAATGCACTTCGTCAGGGTTCGTACAAGTTTCGGAAAGTTTTTTTCGATTACAGGTCCAACTGACGTTTCAGGGGTTTTCTATACGTATCACTTCTTTATATGGGCACTTCCCCCGGAAAACCCCGCCCACCCGTCAATCAGCGGGAGACGCTACAATGGCACAAAAGAAAAAGTGCGTTTTTGGATGTAAGGAGAAGAAAGCCAGCCTTATGGAAACAATGGATATAGTTTATTATCCGGGTAGCAGCGGAGTTTTGCGTGTGTGTTTGATGCGGTGGATTTTCCCAACCGGGTCATGATATGCATGCGGTAAGTAAGACTTCTGTCTTATGTTGGAAATAGGCGCGTGCATATTATATAAATGACACGAACATGTAGTGAATCATAAGTTATAAGTGTTGTAGAGTGTTGCATGACGCGTACTCGCTCCACCCGCGTTAGTAACTCCTCCCTTTTCATTTTTGCGTACGTTATCGGAAAGATTCGGTAAAGCTAATCTTTCTTTTATAAATCTGATTAAACGCAAGACTCTTCTGAGATATAAAGGATGTAATACTACTTTATAGGTACTCCAGATTAACATCAGAAATGCAGAAACAGCGTGTGTTACGTGAGCTTTAAGAGTTGATTCCTTATGCTGAACGTACACAAAGTGTCAAAAAAGCAGTTTTACAGAGTATTTCTGTGCCGAATGCACTTCGTCAGGGTTCGTACAAGTTTCAGAAAGTTTTTTTTTCGATTACAGGTCCAGCTGACGTTTCAGGGGTTTCTATACATATCACTTCTTTTTATGGGCACTTCCCCCGGAAAACCCCGCCCACCCGTCAATCAGATGGAGACGCTAGAACTTACAAACATCACATCACGCAACAGCTACAGCTGTGTTTAATTTCAAAACTCAACAATGGCACGAAAGAATAAGTGTGTTTTTGGATGTAAGGAGAAGAAAGCCAGCCTTATGAAAACAATGGATATAGTTTATTATCCAGGGTTGCAGTGGATTTTTGCATGTGTGTTTAATGCGCTGGATTTCATTGAAAAGTCCCTACCGGGTCATGAGTTGCATGCGGTAAGACAGACTTAGTCTTATGATGGATATAGGCGCGTTCATATTATATAAATGACACGAACATGTAGTGAATCATAAGTTAAACAGTGTTGTATAGTATTGCATGACTCGTACTCGCTCCTCCCGCGGTAGTAACTCCTCCTCCTTAATTTTTTCGTACGTTATCGGAAAGAATCGGTAAAGCTAATATTTATTTTATAAATCTGATTAAACTAAAGACTTTTTGGAGATATAAAGGATGAAATACTACTCTATAGGTACTCCAGATTAACATCAGAAATGCAGAAACAGCGTGTGTTATGTGAGCTTTAATGTAATATCCTAATGATTTTTGGCATAAAACAAAAATCAATAATTTGACCCACATATATTTTGAGCTATTTCTACAAATATTCTTATGCTACTTAAGACTGGTTTTGTGGTACAGGGTCACATATGACCTAATCCAATCTTCAAGGATTCAGTGAAGGCATTAGATATTAAAACTCCTTAATATCACAAAGTGTCATTTAGAAGCTTACACTAAAATGTCTGACATTATTGACAATCAGAGAGAAAAGCCATATACCCTATATACACATACATATTAGTACAGCTATTTACATGGCTTTTACTTGCTGGTTAATTATAGATTCAGCTGTGCCTAATAGTCATATGAGGCTTTCTGGGTAATGAAAGGGATTCAGAGTACAAAATATCCACTTTATGTACACACGCACACACACAGATGACAAATATAAGAAGTTTTACACAGAAATCGTACACAGGAGCACAGGCATCCAAACACAAATGCTTTGAATGATGAGGTTTATTTATACCATACACAGTATATCTTTCAAGGCGATTCTGAAACAAGTTACCAGTCTTTAAGTAGTGCTGTTTTTAACCATTTTTATGTTTTCATATTTTCGTTTTACTTTTATTATCTAGTTGAAAGGGCTAAATAATAAAGGTAGACAAGGAATTTAGATAAAGCAACATACTTAGCCACTAAAACTGAAATGAACAGTACACAGTATTGCTACTCTGACAGAAATAAATACAAAGATGTAAACACACTGCAAAGCTCAAGCAGGGATGAAGTATGAAAATGTGTGATAGAAAGAAACCAGCTGCACAACACAACTTCTAAAAAACTGAAAGCAAAAAACAAACATGCAAACAAATATACATAAACACAAAGAGCTTTATCTTGGAGTCACACACACAGTGAAGGCTTAGAGAAAGGAGAGATGCCAAGCTCTTTAACGATCAGTCAATCACACAGCAGTCATCGCAATAAGACCACAACCTGATTTACAGTGCTATATGTGTGTAATATGTAAGTTGATGTGGTATAGAGCTCTTACACATTCAATGTGTGAATCTGAATTGGCATAAAGCTGGCTTTGGTTTAGGTCCCAAAAAATACTTGATTCAGGATACTGCTGTTTCTAAGACAGCAATGATTCTTGTTTGAATAAATGTGAATACCAAAACAGTATTAAACAGTCATCTAGTAAATTTAACAACTTTGTAAACTACCCTTTATAATGTTTTCAGTAAATTTTGTAGGACAAGAATGAAGTATTCATAGGTTTGACATGCTGACAGTGACAGTAGTTATTGTTCGACATAACAAGTCGTCTAATTTTATTCCCCGACTATGGTTATCGCTGAACAAGGAAAATATGCATTTCTATATAAACCAACATTTTATTTACATTTAATCAGATTATGTTAGCATCTTTAGTATAATTGAAGAGCTCGGATGCAAAACCCTCTATGTTTTCTTGTAAATGAGCGTTTTTCAATCAGACTCTTAAAGGCGGAGTCCACAATGTTTGAAAAACGCTTTGGAACAGGAGACGGGCCGACTACCAAAACACACTTATAGCCAATCAGCAGTAAGGAGCGTGTCTACTAACCGACATCTTTGCCGGGTTGCGTATGTGTGGGGCGGGTCTATCAACAGAAGGTCCAGATTCTATTGGGGTAGGGGCGTGTTTGTTTATGTGATTTCAAATATCAACATTGGCTTTTCAAACATCGTGGACTCCGCCTTTAAAGGGGACATAACATGAAAATCTGACTTTTTCTATGTTTAAGTGCTATAATTGGGTCCCCAGTGCTTTTACCAACCTAGAACATGTGAATAAGATCAATCCAGTAACTCTCCACAAGCATGTGAAAAAAATAGGTCTTTAAAATTTGTCTCCCCTGGTGATGTCAGAAGGGGATAATATCGCCCTTTTATCTGAACTATCCAACCACGTCACTGCCATTTAGTGCAGAGATCAGCTCATTTGCATGTTAAATGACACACCCAAAACGGCATAATTTTGCTCACACCTACAAAGTGACAATTTTAACTTGCTATAATAAACTATCTGTATGATATTTTGAGCTAGAACTTCACATATTTACTCTGGGCACACCAAAGATTTATTTGACATCTTAAAAAAGTCTTGTGAAATGTCCCCTTTAATGGACTCTGCCAACAAAGTGGTATTTATGAATGGCCTGAGGCCGGGATTAAGCGGATTTGAAGCGAAAGTTTTTGATGAACATACAATATGTGCCGAGAGCATTCGGTTAAAGGCGGAGTCCGCGATGTTTGAAAAACGCGTTGGAAAAGGAGACGGGCCGACTACCAAAACACACTTATAGCCAATCAAATCAAATCAAATGCCGGGTTGCGTATGTGTGGGGCGGGTCTATCAACAGTCGGTCCAGATTTTATTGGGGTAGGGGCGTGTTTGTTTGGGTGATTTCAAATATCAACATTGTCTTTAAAACATCGTGGACTCCGCCTTTAATGTTTAATGAACAATTACATGGAATGTTTAAAACACTGACATTTATAAAGCTGCATTCAATCAAGGATTATCTTAGCATTCTTATAAAGAAAAACATTTTCTAGTCATACATTTTGTATACAGTAATAATTTACATAACAGTAATTGCTACTATACAGGTTGTAAAAGAAAGCACAGTTCCCAGGTCAAGTTCTGTCAAGATGCAGAGTAGCAAATGTATCAAGTACGTATAGTCACCCGTAAATGGACCAAAGGGAATCTTACAGACATATGGAGATCCACCTGCATCTCACAGGCACCCATTGCCATGGGAACTGCCAGAGGGATCAAGTGGAGGATACTGATGAATGATTCACTTATCATGAACACGGCTGACTGCTTCTTCAGATGCTTGACCCCAGTCTGGTGTTGTTACCATTCAAACTAAAGATCTAAGTGATGGGATGCAGCATGTTTTTCCAGAGTGCCATTTGATAGCACTTTAAAACGGACTCCCTGTGCGCGTGTTTAAATGCAGAGACTACAGAAGTGCTGATGAACAAAAACAGACACCATCTTTCATTAAGTCATTAAAAGATGTACATTCAAATTATCATAAATATTCAAGTGGACATTTCACAAGACTTTTTTTTTAAGATTGAAAATAAATCTTTGGTGTCCCCAGAGTACATTTGTGAAGTTTTAGCTCAAAATACAATACAGATAATTTATTATAACATGTTAAAATGTGCCGTTTCTGGGTGTGTCCTTTTAAATACAAATGAGCTGATGAAATGCAAACACTGATCGCCATTATGTGGATTTGTTGAAATTGAAAGTCAATTGTGCTGTCAATTACTTTCGCTCTCTCTTTCTCTGCCGTGATTGGTTAGTGCAGATTAAGGGGCGGTATTATTATTATTATTATTATAAGATCCCCTTTTGACATCACAAGGGGAGCAACATTTTAATGACCTATTTTTCACATGCTTGCAGAGAATAATTTACCATAACTAAGTTGATCTTTATCACATTTTCTTGGTTGATACAAGCACCGCGGACCCAATTATAGCACATGAAAAAGTCATTTTGTAATGCTTGTTTATTAATATTAAGACTCTATTTTATGTGTAATCTGGGTCGAATGTGCTCAACAGGCCTAGAGTCAAGAAATGGTTTAACAGGCATAGAGTCCTAGATAGTCATATGTGATTTACTGATTAAAAATGTATGTTAAAAAGTGCATAAACTTCACATGCTTCACAATGTACTTAACAGTGAGGAAGTTTCAAGTTTCATTTAAACAAAGGTGTTAAAGTCAGCAGTTTTAAATAAATATAAGAAACAAAATTAGTATTAATAAAAAGAACTGTTAGGCTATATATACTGTACACAATAAATAAATGTTCAACAAAATACAGTATACCCCTATAGGAAACAAACTATAAGACAAACTGTTACTTTAAAGAATATTGCACATCCTGAGATGATCGATGCATCTTAAACCACCTACTTCCATACTATATAGTAGGCGAAAAGCAGTAGGCAAGGCGAGTAGTATGTCCGAATTCATAGTATTCATAATAATAGTAGGTGAAAAATACCCGGATGAACTACTACTTCTGGAAAGATCTGGAAGTGTTCATCCGATGGACAAAAAGAAGAAGAGGCGTTTTATTTAAAAATGTCCGAAAGCAGGAACGCAGCTCTATTCAAATGAAAACACATATATTGCACATCCTGAGATGATAAACTAGACTAATATTCAAAGTTTTAATGTGAAAAGCTGCGAGTCTTTAGTCCTTATGCTTCTCCTACCACCCTAGCATAGCTTGCGATCTCAAGTAGAATAGTTTCATGAAGACAAAGACAAGGTGAAAAATGTGCTGTCTTTTGAAACAACCTTTTGCTATCATGGCTCTATCTCTCTCCCATCTCCTAGCGTGAGCTTCGCTGCATTATGTCCCGTCTTTCTTGACAATTGTCTGAAAGACTATAATTAATCGGAGCAGAAGTGTGGCTGTTGACCTTTTCGCAGGTGATCGTCACTACGGTTATGTTCTTTAATCGCCAAGCGATCACTCTCCTCACGACGCCAATTACAGATGAGTTGCCAGCGTGAGCAATGGGGGGACGGCCAATGCGGTGTGATTCATCCTAGCATACGTTCCTTCACTCTCTCTATCACACACACACACAGTATCTCCTTATTACACACAAATCAATCTCATGCTGGCCCTCTGCTACACATTTTACCTGCGTATTAGCTGCCATTTGTCTGACATTAGAATAATAGTAGGCTGTGCCAGGCTTTAGTGATCATCGCCAGAGAACACACAGGTATTATTATACCCCGCCTTCATCAGCCTCATCACTTTGTGTGCTAGATAGAGACAATGCCAAAGTACATCATGTGTGCTGGCTGTGTTTATAACAATGTAATTACAATAAATCTATATTGCAATAGATTATCATAGATACACAATAGATTTAAGAAAGAATGTATATGATTAGAAATTTAGGTTTGATTTTATTTGACAGTGTCCTGGTTACAGTGTAATTATATATTTAAGCACTGAGTAATAATGTTTAACAACATGTACTTACAATGAGGGTTAGGGTTTGGTTTGGGGTTGGTTGCATGTTATTATGCATAATTTACTGTTATTACTATAATAGTTACATTTCGTTGTACATCTAAAGTGTTACCAATATAGAAATGTGTAATATAAAAAACAACATAAAGTCTTAGGGCACCATGCTACCATTAGATTTGTTGCAATTGTGTAGTGATCTTATATAATTTTTTCTCAGTTTCTCTACAGGAAATGTGTATGTAATATTAAAAACAGTATAAAGGTATAAGCTGAAGTGTCAAGTTTTCAGGGTAAACTCCCCTTCCACTTGAACAATAGCAGGAAACTGCAGGATCTCTTAAAACTAAATAAAATGAAATCCTAATTTCTAATGCAGGGTTTATGCTACGTTTACACCAGCTGCGGTAGAGGTGTGAAGTGCGAGTGATTTAATTGTTAAGTCAATGTGAAGACGCGTTGACGCGTGTCTGAAGGTCTCACGGCGCAAATGAGGCGTTTGATGCAGCGCGGAAGACACGATTCCGCCTCATTCGCGCGTCTAGTTCGCGCTCTTATTTCTATAGAAACAGGAATAAAAAGGACCTCGCTTGGAAGAGTGTCAGGGACGTCATTGGGCAACCTGGTTAGTTGTAAATTTCACTTTTGAGTCACGTGACGTTTATCGACCCGCACCGTTTATTTTCCCCCATAGTAAGGTGACTAAATACAAACCGGTAACTTTCTCGATAAATGCACAATCAACATCAGCCATCCTGCAAACAGACAACCGCATAGCACTTGCCCCTCCCACAAGAAGCGGATTTTGCCTCTGACGCACGTCAAATGCTTGCATTTTCTGCGCGTCTAATTCGCTCTTGACGCGATTTTGGCGCCTGAAACGCGGTTGGTGTAAACGCAGCATTACACCAGACGCGGTAGACGCGGCAAGTACGAGTGATTTACATGTTAAGTCATTGCAAAGATGCGATTAGGAATCCTTCGGTACACGTTGTAAGCGCTGCGCGAATGGCGCGGATCAGGACCTTCCTGTAGTGATGACGTGATTACAGGAAGCAAGCGGAGTGGCGGAGTCTCAGCGGAGTTGCAGAAGCCCCTTCCATGACGCGAATTTCTGCGAATTCTTCGAATTACTAGAATTTCACGCATGGCTTTCACACGCGAATGAAGCGAGTTAACTCAAATGTTCAAGCATTCAACTACGTGCGAAACAACGCGGCTGGTGGGAATGCACCATAATTCTAATTGAATGACTTTAAGACTTCAGTCTTCTCAAAAAATCTCAAGATGTGTTAAGTGCCAAGAGAGGTCACTCTAAATACTGACTGATGCCTGAAGAAGACATTTAGTTATGAAAATTGTTTTGTTTAAAATTTTTGTACATATTTCCTGTATTTTCTGTTTGCATCTTAAAAAAAGAGTGAAAAATAAATATGGACGGACATTAAAAGTTTGCTAAAACAACAAAGCTGGTGATGATGGTGGCCTAAGACTTATCGGCCTTCATCATCAGCTGTTTTTAAAGAATCGGTGAACGGTCCATAGTGGAAAAATGCTTTTAGGAAGTTCATAAGTTCATAGTAATATCAAATTCTCTTGCATTACATAATGAAGTCTGAATGTAACCTTCCAGTAGCTAAATTTACTCTAAATGAGTGTAAAAAACGTGTGTAGACATAACAATGCATTCGCACTCACACGCAACAGAAAAAACAATAGTTCCACATGTTCAGGACCTGGCTAATTGAAATGTTTGTATTGCTCTACAATCTCTCTCTCTCTCTCTTTCTCTCCTTGCGCAGGCATAATTATTTGCAATTTGCCTAAGACATCCATTTGCTGGGACGCCAAGCATGAAAAAGAGGCAATTTCTGAAAAATGGAAATGCCTGACGGAGCCGGCGGAGGGGAAATAATGCAATGCCATCCTCGGGCTGATGGCTGCCATCTGATAAACGTTACAGGCCCAGGAATATTAATGCCACATCACTGGGACAACAAGGTGCACGCTCTTATTGAAGGTGTAGACATATTGTGGCTGAAAATGCTGGTTACATACCAGATATGATAGTTATTTTGTAATAGCAGTAAGAACGGCTGGTCTAGAAAGATGCATGAACTGCTTACAAAACCACACTGACGCGTCCCAGAAACATATGGCATTTGTAAGCACGAAAAATTGAAGGTGTCATTGAAGTTATCAATAAAGCTTGGTCTGAAAGATGTGTTTTAGAGCTATTTAAAAGTCTTAAGATTGCCATATTTAAGGTATACCAGCTGACAGTGGATCTTTGAAGAGCTGACAGTTCAACAAAAGGGTCAACCTACCAGTCAGCGCACATCACCACGTCAAAGCGACCCTCCAGAGCAGACACGTCAGCCTCATTGTCCCATCTCACGACACTGAAAGTGGACAACAAAGCAAGAGTCGGTGCGCGTTTATGAAGAACCAATGATAGCACTCAGGAGCTGTGTCATAAACCCTGTTGCACAAATTACCCATAATCCCACTTACAATGAAGTGTCCAGAGTGGGCATTTCACACACCCAACACTATTTTATTTGTTCTGCTGTCTGCAAGCGATTGTCTTCTCTATTTTCTTTAAGTGCTAGGGCCGGTTCTCAGGCAACCATATCTGATTATTAATTAGCCATTATTAACAGTCAGTAAACAAAAATTATGTCTTGTGGAAATACAATCTCCTCTCTCAACGGGGGTCCGCGACGCTTATTCACTGGCTTGAGAAAGCGAATCTCCCACCCCCTACCCCTCCCTCAACCAATCACGCACGACCTTCACCCCACTCAAACCGCGCGCTCTGACAGGAAGCCTAATCTCTAAAGAAAACAATCAAAGTAATGCAGACTAATTATACGTTTACTCTTTCACTTCATCAGCCCAGTGTAAATACACAGGGAGGGGGAAATGTGCAGAGCAAGAGAGAGAAGTGTGTGTGTGTGTGTGTGTGGGGGGGGGGGGGGGGTGCTTAGATCACTGAGTGCCAAAATTACTTTTTAGGTGATAATGCATTTGCGTGATGGTGTGCGCAGTGGATGAGCTGTGTTTTGGCAAATGTGAGAGCGTGTGTGTGTTTGAGTTTTCTAGATGAGGGCATTCAATCATGGAGAGTGGTTCATCATCGCTCTGCATGGATACATCTCAGCACGCTGCCGTTCCAGCGCTCACTCCGCGGGCCGCGCATACATCGTTAGCGGGCCAACCGGGTTCAGGGTGTGAAGCCCTCATTTTTGCCTACTTATTGACAGTATTATGTTCTGAACACAAGTGCCATAAATGCCACTTTACCAAAACACACTTTTTATACTTTGTGGCATGCTCAACTATTCAAAGCTTCATGTATTTGGTGAATATTTGGATTTAAACTGGCATAAAACTAGACTTTGTATGGCTGTAATGTAAAAGCAATACTGTAGCGACTTCATTATTTAAAGGGATAGTTCACTCAAAAATTTTGAAAATTATGTGTGTCTTCTTTCTGGACATGGACAGTATACCGTGCATAGATTTTAATAATGAAGGGTCGGCAAGCTCTCGGACTAAATCTAAAACATCTTAAACTGTGTTCCGAAGATGGACGGAGGTCTTACGAGTTTGGATTGACATGAGGGTGAGTCATTAATGACATTATTTTCATTTTTGGGTGAACTATCCCTTTAAGTCTCTGAAAAGGTGTATGTATGGAGGTTCCTACCTGGTGGACACATTGGACGACAGGAACAGCCCATCTTGTCTGTTTCGCTCTATAACACTGCGCACATCTGATACATAGGTTAAGACCAAAAACACCAAAGTTTCATAACAAATACTGTACAAACACAAAAACTAAACATCATTTCCAAAGAGACCAATGCATTCCTGTTCAATTGATTAGCAAAGAGCTTATTCTCCAATTTTTTTTTTAAAGTGATGAAGTCAACAAAATTGTGCATTCATGGAAGCATGGAAATAAAGTAAGTGAGTAAAACATGTTAAACAATTCAAAAAAGATTTTGGTAACACTTTATTTGAAGGGGTGTTCATAAGACTTACACGACACCTTCATAATCATGTCATGACATGTGCCATGAACATGAAGGAGATTTTATGCATGACAACTGTCATGGAGTGTCATTTGTTCAAATATGTAATTTTTAATGGAAAGATGACATTGTTTGAGATGTCTTGACAACTTGACAATACCAAGAAAACATAACTGACCACTCTTTAACAGTGATACAAATAGAATTTGTCATTAAAATGTCATTAAGTGTTAATACTCGGCCATATAGTTTTATAACAGCTTCATGAATATTCTTCGGTTCACAATGTTTTTTTTTAAGTTTCCTTCATGTGTTTAAGAAATAAAATCAATCATCCAATAATAATAATAATAATAATAATAATAATAATAATAACTAAAATTGATCAAACTTTATTTTATTGCATTTGGAGACCTGGATTCACCTAAAATTAAATGAAAACAGTACAATAATGGGTTAAGTCATGTAGCGTTGGGTCCATATCGCTGGAAAACCTTATTTACATTTAATTAATTAATTAAATGTTTTGTTCGTTTTTTTTCTATGTCAGAAAACTTCAGAACCCCTCTGTGTGAGGAATAATAAGTTGTCAGTTTTTTTATGTATTGTGCCCATACATAAAGTTAAGTATAATATTTTGACGTGTCTGTTAGATTTTGTTAAGGTATTTAAAATTATTTAACAGAGTATTAACACTTGACATTTAAATGACAGTTTAATGTAATGTTAATCCATAAAGCTAGGTTGTTTCTTAAGTTTGGTAATTATTCGGCTATGTCATGTTTATGACAGATTTATGACAAGTTAGGATGTATTGGTTTATGTCAAGTTGTCATAACAAAGACAATTAAAACAATGTCATATTTGCATAAAAAATGACATAATTTAACAAATGACACTTAATGACAGTCATAAAATCTCTTTCATGTTCATAACACATGTCATGTCATGATTATGAAGGTGTCATGTCATCGCTTCAAGTAAAGTGTTACCAAAATTATTTTGTACTTTTTTTAAATTAGACACCCTATGCTAAATTACAGCTATGCACATTCTCTACCAATGCAGTCAAAGCTTTTAAATGATATTAAAAGGGCACATATTATGCAAATTCCCCTTTTACAAGGTGTTTGGACATAAATGCATTTTGGCAGTGTGTGAACACAACAACCCTACAATGAAAAAAAACACCCGCTCCTTTTTTAATCCCCATTAAACCGAAGCAGTCTGATTAGACATGCTGCTTTGATTCTCTTGTTAATGTGATGTCACACTAACAAACAGCCATGCCCACGGGCACTGACTGACTGGTTAACTTAGCTAAAAACACTTTAGAAAAGATTTTGGGTGGTCACTGACTGTTGGTAATGGAGTGAGGAGCTATTTGCATTTAAAGGTACACACATGAAAACAGCGTTTTTTTGCTCCCACCCAAATAGAGGCATTTTGGACATGCTACAACAAATGATCTGTGGTGTATCTTGAGCTAAAATGACAGAAGCACATCCTAGGCACACTTGAGACTTATATTACATCTTGTAAAATGGGTATAATATGTGCCCTTTAAATCAATACTGTATGCTGAGCAATGTTACTACAGTATGTTGACTGCTTTTACTGTACTATACTGAATGTGGTCCAACCCATCCACTTAAAAAAATCTAGTTTTGCAAAGACACTTTAATTAATGTTGGTAGATATGTAGGTGAGACACCAGAAAGTTAATATGACAGTTTTATTGTCTGTACAGTATAAGTAGTGCATTATAAAGTCAAATAATTTTTTCTTGAATCAAGACTTCATAAAACTCAGCTGAAGTCCAGTTTGGTTATGTTATGAAAAATTCTACCCATCGTACGAGGTCAACCTACATAGTCCTCTCTCTCCACACTTTATCCTCAGATTACCACTGAGCTCCAAACCAAATCATGCAAAGCATCGCCATAGGTAATCAATAGGGAGGCTTTTAACCTGCGGCCATCTCCTCAGATGGGCCTCCACCCATTGTGGTTATACTGCGGGATTGATGTCAGCATGTCTATGAATAGACCCTTCGACAGTTTTAAGCTAATTCAATTACGATTTCTTGCTTTTCACACTTTCTCTCTCGCTCCGTGGAAAACAACCGTAGCAAATCCAATCTATAGCGTAGGGATGGAGGGTAAATCCCTCGATGAAAGAGGGCAGGAGGGGAGGAAGCTGAGCGTGCGTGTTACACTGGTGCGATCAGCTGCTAAGGAGAGAGAAAGTGAAAAGCTTACAGTGTAATTCAATCAGTAAAATACCACTAGGGGAGAGGTCAGTGTTGCTTTCTCTAAATCGGTATCTTTCTCATTTCAAAAGTGCCAAAAATCACTACCTGAGTAACACCTGCTCTAAAATCTAGAGGGCTGCCTATGTAGCGTTATAGGTGTGCTACTAATGTGAAGGTTGTTTCAAAAGTAAGACCGTTCAATTACGCTACCTCCTAAAATACCTCTTTTAGCCAGATTTTAAGGTAGCAAGCTTTTAAGGCATATATCCTTTCTGCAGAAAGCAATCCCATAATGCATTGGGACGAGCATAGTGAAAAATACACAGAAGATAGTGAAGGCTACTAATGTGACGGTTGTTTCAAAAGGTAGACCGTTCAATTACGATGCCTCCTAAAATACCTCTTTTTAGCCAGATTCTAATGTAGCAACCTTTTAATATCCTTTCCGCAGAAAGCAATCCCATAATGCACTAGTGAAAAATACACAGAAGATGGTGAATAAAGAGAAGTAATTCTTCATTTTGCAGGAAAAGTACATATACTGTTATAACAGTTTGGTGTAATTGATGAATTTACTTATTTGTTTACTGCATGTTTGTGTGTTAAAACTACTGAAATATATCGACAGTCTTTTGAGTCTATTTTTATTCCTCTTTTTCTAGATTTCGTAATGGTTAGAATGCTGTTTTAAAAGCAGCTGTCTTTTTAGCAGTATCCACTAAGGACACTTTTGAGGCTGTGAAACAGACATTGTTTTAAGTTTCAGACAACGTATGGACAGAAGTGGGTCAATGACGTGACGTTATTATTTTATGTCCGTATGGTTCAATTAAATGCAAAAGAGTTACAATTTCAAAATAAATTTGCAGATTACTTACATACATTCTCTTTTTTGAAGACCAAGTCTAAAAATTTTGGTTTTAAGAATATTTGGGGGATAATTGCAAAAATGTCAATTATGGTGTAACATGTGTCAATTGGTGTAACTAGTATTTTTATATAAATATATTCATAAAGAAATGTGGAATAAAATGTAATCATCTAGTTTAGTGTAATATGATTTTTTTGCAGACACAGTTAGGAGCAAACATCAGTAGTTTCAAAAGCCGCTGACCCTTTTCATCCCCTCATTTTTTCCCTATGCAACAAAGATATAAAATACGACACGGTACAAGGTTCTCGCAAGACAAATTGTCCTTTCTTGGCCCGATCATCAGATCTCTCAGTGTTCTATTATGGCAGAAACATCTCTCAAACAAAGCACTTCCAATTAATTCCCTATCAGCCTACTGCCAGTCTATTCACAATCCATTACAAGAAACAGTTCAGAGACAGTTTCCCAATGTTTTCAGTATGTTTTGCTCGCTTTCCCTTCCCTCAATTTTCTTTTAAACAAATCTGCTCTGAATGAGGAATTGTGTTAATTTTATGCCACAACCATTGTTCTCAGAGTCTTGCTATTCAATAAAAGCTCACTGTAGTGGCATAGCCGGTTGTTGCGCTAATGAATGCGGGCACCGTAATTTTCCACGTTTTTGTTCCACGCGCCTTTTTAGTTTGAGCGACCGCGGTGGAAAGATGAGAGACGGAGATCAGGAATACAAAAAGGAGAATGAAAAAAAGACAGAAAGAAGGAGCTGTGCCCCTGTCACCTGTTTAAGCTTCATCTGTGCTCCTGGCAAAGAAAAAGTCAATAGGGGAATGAAAGAGGGGGTTAGGGTGAGACAAGGAGCAGGTGAGTCAACACACACAGCGGTAGCCTTCAGTGACATGAATATGTATTAAACATGCTAAATGTAGGTTTCGGGTGTCAGCTAGATGATTTGACTCACATTTACATGTGATGGAGTGGGGGTGTGAGGGTATTCTTTGAGAAAGCGCATGTTAAGAATGGCTGGCTGGATGTGTGTGAGGTCGAACATGGAGCGAAATCTGAGGTAAATACTGAGGTTTTGTACTCTGAGCTGAGCTTTACTGAGACTCTACACATTGCATGTGTCATTTCTTGTGCTCCGATACAGCATCTCATGACATACGGTAAATTTTGTAGTGGTCCTAAAACACGGCCATGCAGCATCCCTCAACACAAGGATACTTTGAATCGCCTTCTCGTTTCCATCTGACAGCAGAACTTCCTTTGCATCAGCACAAACCGCAATCTGAAAGATAAAAAATTATACACGATACATAAATAGACTAAAACAAAAGCAAGACCTCCTCACCACATCGTGCACAAGCACGTCATATCTGAACACTGCAGGCTTTTAAAGCCCTACTCCAAAACGACCACCCTCACTCCCTTATTTCTGCTCCCTCTCAACCATCTCCATCTCTCTGCCTTTTTTCATTTTACGTCTGCATTATTTTAATCATTCAATCAAATCAGTCAATACTTTTATCATTCCCGGTGGCTGGGAGCCCTCTATCTTGCTATCACTCTGTTGGGTAATTGCATTGTGACAGGGGATGATGGCGAGCGCAGAGCCTTTCATTTGCAGTGTGGCGTTTATCAGGCGGGGCCATCGCGCTCCGCTGTCACTCCTTACTCAGCTCGTCAGGCCTGCCTGATGCCCTTCATATAACTTTGCTATGCGAAGCCACTGCCTTTGTGCTGCTCCGCTGTCAGCTCTTTCTTTGCTCTTTTATATACAGTCTTTTCATTCAAGTAGTCGTCTTTATCAGAGCTCTGGTGTAACAGTTGTTTGGAGAGGAGCAGCGGGCACATGCAGGAACAGACGGACCGCGCGTGTTCGCAAAGGCAGTCAGGAGATTTTACATTTGTGCTTGTGAATGATAAGGTTTTAGCTTTATGGGATTTTTGATTTTAGAATATTTATCATTTATCATATATATTTAGATTTGTTCTAATAAGAATGGGATTATTTAGCTCATTATTTAGCTCAAGGCCTTGAAAAGATGCAAGATATGTTGTTTCACAAGATGGTTAAGGTGTCTTTAATTTGAGCTGTTCATGCCACTTGCATCAGTTTGGGTCAAGGTAACATCTTTCAATTTGATTCAAACCACATATTATGCTGTCTTGTCTTTAAAGGTTACCAGCAGCAATTGGTAAGTAACTCCTCTATTTCCTCACATTTGGCACTGGAAAATATTAATTTAAAAGCTATTACATTAGTAAAAAAGGAAATTAAGACAATACAGCACAAATCTTTCTCCAGAGTAATGGAGAGCTTTTTGCCCTATGGGCAAGAGACAGGTCACGGGCTCCACAACCAGCTAGCCATATGGGCATTAAGACCTGCAGAAAACCAACCAGTCACCCAAAAAAAATTTAGTCAGTGCTGCCAAAATTAAAACACTGCAAGGCACTTGACGGAGGAGAGGGAACAAAGAAAAGAGGACACATGCATGTTTCCCCCATGAATTATGTCTGTAAACAAGGATACCATAGGAGGAGGAATGCGAGTACAAAAAAAGAGTGAGCAATCGAGTAGGGTACGAAGACGGCGATCCACTGGAGGTCCGTAATGTCACAACACGGGGTTATTGAGTGGGGAGATACAGGAAGGCTGGTCTTGTGAAGGCGAAATCGATAACATGTTAAGCCTGTCCATCTGGAGAGGCTACTACAAACTACTATACACTACACACAGTCAGAGCCTAAGCCACTGATGTGTGTGTGCTTGACCAAAAGTAAAGAGTGAAAAAAATGATGTGAATATTAGCCGTGTTTGAATGCTAGCCTATTGGGCAGCACATGTTTATGATCACTGAGGTAGAAATTTCAACGTGTGCTGGACGATTTTGTGTTGCTTACAATATGCCCATGTTAGATTGCCCATGCTGATGGAAATTGCCCATTTGCCTGTGACTGTCTGTCTGTGCGAGTATAGTCTATATCATTTTGGTGTTCACTTTTGACTTACCATGAGTCCAGCAAGACATGTCATTCCTCCACCTAACTCGCACACCGATGAGCCCCTGTGACAAAGAAAGAGAGAGATACTGACATGCTGCGTTTAACATGTGCCAGTTAGTAAAATATCAGTAAGTTTGCAAACTGAAAAAAAGAGTAAAGAGGAGAACGAAAGAGATGGATAAAGGAGGAGGCAGAGAGAGAGAGAGAGAGGGATGGCTGTTGTGTCTTGACAATAACACTAATTAACTTGCCTGTGTAGGGGGATACCATTGATTGGAATGCAATTCCACTGCGCTCATTGATCTCAACCTTCCTTCTTCCTCTTTCTCCCTGCATGTGGCCAAATGTGGGTGTATATGCATTCACAAAAGAAAGCGCAATTGTCCTTTTTCCTGCTGGAATGTGGATTTGTGGGGCGGTAGTAACAGTTAATTAAATTTACAGGGATCTCTGTTTCCGCTTTGATTCTGTACTGTACTTCAGTACAAAAAAAAGTATGGCAATGGCGTAGTGTTAACAGGGTACTAAATTATTACGATATTCATACATGGCATGGTCCTTTAAATTAACACGGTCTCCCATTTAAAATAAAATTTACATATTATCAAAAATATAATTTAAGGTGGTGTTTCTAAACTCTAAGAAATGCTGGGTTGTTTGCGTAAAATGTGAACAAACCCAACCAGCGGTTTTAATTAAACTATTTTAAGTTTTTTCAACCCATAATTAGAATTTTTAGTTTAGGTTCACTTTAAACCATGGTTGGTCCTAAGGTTCTGTTTTGTACCTTTAAAGTTATACTAAACATAATAAGATCTTGTACCTTTTTGGGTACATTACTGTACCTTAAAGGGATAGTTCACCCCAAAATGAAAATTCTGTCATCATTTACTCACTCTCTTGTTGTTACAAACCTGTATACATTTATTTGTTCTGCTGAGCACAAAGATATTTTACGAAATGTTTGTAACCCATCCGTTCGTGGACCCCATTTCCTTCTATAGTATTCTTTTTCTATTATGGAAGTGAATGGGGTCCACAAACTGTTCGGTTACAAACATTTCTCAAAATATCTTCCTTCGTGTATATCAGAACAAAGAAATGTATGCAGGTTTGTAACATGAGAGTGAGTAAATGATTACAGAATTTTCATTTTTGGGTGAACTATCCCTTTAAGGATTTATTAAAGGTACAGTTTTGGACCCCTAAAAGTTTTTCCCTTAAAGGAGTGGTGAAGTAAATACTCAATTTTAACTTGATAATTTGTTATATAAGAGGTCATCATACTTAAATAAACATCCTGCAAATTTCAGAACTGAAAACGTTCGTGCTACGAAATATAACAGTTTTTGACACCAAGCCAGTATAACAGCCGAGTGAGGAATTCTGAGAAATATGACGTCAGAGTAGAATTGAAGTACCCCCCTCCCCCCCAAATACAACAACCACTTCTATAGCCCCGCCCACAGCTTCGCATGACACACGTGTGTCTCAACAATCAGTAAGCATGTCTTTGAAGATTGCCAAATGTAACCAAAATGACTTTTAAATACATCTTTTCTGAGAGACTTTTATTTTGACGCAGTGATCTGTTATGATAAAGTAACCATGGAAACGGAGTTTTCGGTTGTGGAAGAACCGTCTATGGGAAGAACACTAACGCTGGATAACGGAGGCTCAGAACATAACATTAGGAATGCGTGGTTAAAGTTTTTTTTTGAAGAAGTTCCAGCTGGCGTGGGGAGTGTTTGTTTACTTTGTGTACCGTGGATTCATTTGTAAAGAAGCAAGTCAATGCTGGACTTGCAGAGAGACTGTGATTAAAAGCACCACTAATATTGGATCTGACAAAAATGACACAGCAGTATACACAGTAAGTAAAACAGTTTACTTTATTTAAGTCACTTCGTTTCACTATTGCTTTGTTAGAAGAGATCGCTTGATGTGTCCTGTTGTTGTGTCCTGTTGTAACATCCGTGTCTAAACACGTATGTTTGACTGTTTTAATTTACTAAAAACATTAAACGATTAATAAAGGTGCAACACTTAACAATACGACTGTAATTTAACGGTAGAAACATACAAAGTTAGTGATAAGGAAGGACTTACCAGCCGCAATTTAGATTCTGGTGCCCGCTTACTGTGTTGTATACGGTAATTTAGTCACTTCGGGTTTCAAGTTTTGTTTCTACTTTACTATACGTATTGTCATTTATGTGTATCATCTTTAGCACCCAGATTCTTTTGTGGCTCAAACATATATGTGTTTGGCTGCTATTTTTACACATTAATGTTTTTAAAACATTTCCCTACATGTAATGACGGGGAATGAAGCTGTCCAATCATAGCAGTGGGCATTTACGTCCAGCTCTTCAATGCGGCCCGCCCCTTCAAACGAACCATTTCTCAGGAGAGCCACTAATCCATGTTACAAAATAGCCCATTACTACTTGCTTTTGATGTTTTTGAATGTAAAAACCACGCGAACATCACAAGTAGACATCAGACAACAGTATAAAACAATAAATTCGACAAATTCATGGCCCCTTTAAGGTACACAATAGGTACTTTTGGCATAATATTTAACCCCAAAAGTTACAACATTACATTTTAAAATTAACCATTGAGGGTACCACCCCAGCAACAGAAAAGGGAAAGTTTTGTACCCTTTTTTTTTGACAGTGTAAATTGAAACAACCCAGCATTTTCTAAAGTACAGTATTTCTGCTTTTATAGAGGTATGGAAGCAGGATCTTGAATTTAATTTAAAACTCATACCCACTTGTTTTTTCGTGATGTTACTGTACCCATGTTATTTTTTATTTAGTATGTTTATAAGCATTTTCATAAGTAAATAAAAACATTTTTCCTGAATTATGAATTTCTTTCCAAATGAAGACATTTCCTAAGTATAGTAAGCACACACCAGACCTGCACCAACAGAAATGACAAATAATTCGTATGACGGGTAATTCATATAATTCACACAGGAAGGAACAGAATCAGAGAAATTTAAAAAAAGACTATAATTTGCATAAAATATATTTTTGTAAGTCGTACACAAAATATACAGTAGAGACTCCTCACAGATCAAAAGCAATCCAGAGCTCCACACCAGAACCTCTCTCTCTCTCTCTCTCTCTCTCTCTCTCTCTCTCAAAAATACACACACGCGCACACACTGGTAACTCGACTTCATCATTTTGCCAGTCATTTCTATGCTCAGTGACAACAGTCTCCATGTGTTTGTCGGCTCTTAGCCCGTGATCCGACACCTTCCATTGACAGAGAGACGGAACGGAGGATGAAGAGAGAGCGATTGTTGTATGAGGGAGTGCAATTAAAAATTAATGCGCACAAAACTGCTAGTATGAGCTGCAGCGGGGACAAAGCCCCAGTGACAGGTAGCTATTTGGCTGTACATTGGGCTAGTGGAAAGAAAAGCGAAAAACCAGAGGGATGAAGAGAAGAGATGGGCGCTCTCTGTAAATTGACTTTTTTTGTTCTCTGTTATCCTGCTCTTTTTCTCTTTTTGGTGAGTGGCTGATAACAGGTCTAGAAGATAGCAAATGGGTGACAGCACTCGATGACATACAGGAGGAACAAGCGCACAGAGGCACACAAAAGTGTCGCTCACGCACACACATGCAAATTAAATTTTGGGTTTTGAAATAGAGGTTTGAATACGGCATAAGCGATACACGGGCCAAATCAGAGAGCACAATCTTAACATTCTGCCTGGAAATGAAGATCCCAGGGCCAGTGCGAGAAAGTTTAAAGTCAGCTATTATAATTGACACTTGCCCTACACCCCTCACTGACAATAATTTGAAGAGATTGGTTCCAAAACGCAATAAATCCATTTTGACTAATTTTGGTAAAAATGTGTTTTCTATACCAAGAAATGGACAAAACTTTCACATAGCATCTTTACGTTATAATAACATTAAAAATTCAAATCCATAATTTGATTTTCAAAGATTTATTATAAACATGATTATTTTCTCCACAAAATGAAATAAATCCAAGGTTTTTTTTCTAAAAGGCTATAAATCTTTTGAATCAATGTATAAACGTGCATATATTCATTTAGTTGACTAGTGGTATACACGGATTAATAAAATAAACATTAATTGCATTAATCAAAACACTTACTTTGTCATATTAAAGGATTAGACTATTTTCTTAAAAAAAATCCAGATAATTTACTCACCACCATGTCATCCAAAATGTTGATGTTTTTCTTTGTTCAGTCGAGAAGAAATTATGTTTTTTGAGGAAAACATTCCAGGATTTTCTCATTTTAATGGACTTTAATGGACCCCCAAACATAACAGTTTTAATGCAGTTCAAAATTGCAGTTTCAATGGAGTTTCAAATGACTCTAAATGATCCCAAACGAGGCATAAGGGTCTTATCTAGCGAAACGATTGTCATTTTTGACAAAAAATTTTTACAAATATTTTAAAAACTTTTAAACCACAACTTCTCGTCTTCCTCCGGGCCTGTGACGCACCAAGCGTGACCTCACGTAATTGCGTATGACGTTGAAAGGTCACGTGTTACATATATAAAACGCACATTTGTTGACCATTTTAAACAATAAACTGACACAAGGACAATAATTAGAATCATTCGACATACAACAATGTTGGAACGATCCTCTTTCTCCACACATGTAAACACTGGGGCATAGTTTTGCATATGTCCTCCGTGACCTCTTGACGTGATGACGTATTGCGTGAGGTCGCACTGGCACGTCAAAGGGAGGAGACAGACGAGAAGCTGTGGTTTAAAAGTGCCTTTTTATCTTGTCAAAAATGACAATCGTTTCGCTAAATAAGACCCTTATGCCTCGTTTGGGACAGTTTAAAGTCCTTTGAAACTGCAATTTTGAGCTGCGTTGGAACTGTTGAGTGTTGGGCTCCATTAAAATGAGAAAATGTTATCCTCAAAAAACATAATTTCTTCTCGACTGAACAAAGAAAGACATCAACATTTTGGACGACATGGTGGTGAGTAAATTATCTGTATTTTTTTTTAAGAAAGTTGACTAATCCTTTAAGAACACTGTCATTGCTGCTGTCATCCTTGGGACGTCGCCCCTAAACTTTTTTGACAGTGATCAACTGTTTTTGTCCTGCTCGATTTCCGTTGGCTTCAAATAAAATAATGGAAAGTTTTAATAAGATCCCCTGGGGTTAATGTGTTAGCATGATAGAAGCTTGATGCTGTCGTGTAAGAACAAGCAACAGCCGTCAATTTTCCGGCTCCCTCTCTAAATTTGATGGCTTACGTTTTTTTCCCCTCACAGAAAACCACCACAGGTTTATCAATGCCAATAAAGTATTATTTTGTTTTTGTTTGTTTGTTAAACATGAAGTACAAAGTAGATGAAGACAACTAGGATTTTGTGTGTATTCAACGCGCCGCCATTCTTGTTTACAATGCGTGGAATGGTGCGCTGTGATTTGTTGAGCAGATTTATTGCATTCTGCAGAAAAAGAGGACTGGCGTTTAACGTGTTTTGGGAAAAAGAGAGAAAAGGTGACAGAGTACCATGACGGATATTGGACTTTGTGTAAATTTACTTTTTAATACTGACCTGATACCATACTGATTTTGGTGGTAACACGTTTAAAAAAATGGCGTTTATTGTGTTTTGGAACCAAACTCTTCATTTATATTAAAATATTATAATTTAATTATAAAAATATATATAATACATTGTAGTTTGTGGTTGAAAAATGCTGGCAGGGAAAGTACTACTTGGAAAAACTGACCCTTCTGGGACAGCTTATTGTTGAGCCTGCACACACACTCCTGCACAAGCATTGGCCCAAGGGCGCAAAACCCTGCTCTGTCTCTATATGCCCAGTTGACCTTCAGCTTGCTGCTGTGTGATCGATAAGCCTCTCTTTCCTACTCTGCCTCTTGAATGTAAAAACAGGAAATCAAAGGCTTGTGTACCGCCTTGAGTGCAAATCAAAAAGTGCCCATTGCTTCTCTGTCATATGGCCAAAGTGAGAGAAAGAGGGAGCTAAAGAGAGAGCGAGAGAGATAGAGACTTACGTAAACATGTGACGTTTCTTCAGGCAATAGTAGGCCATCACCTCTTCAGAGGGCCAAACACCTGAAAGAGACAGAGAGAGGTTATAAGTGAACATTCAACTAGTTAACCACATCATATAGCTAGTCAAACATGAAAATCTCAAATCAAAGGGGACACTACATAGCTTAGGCTGGTTTACTTGTCTTTGCTAGCTTAAGCGGGTGTTCAACTAATGGAGGTTGTCTTTTACACTGGCAAGGCTGGTTTGTCTAAAACAGTTTATGTTATGCATATGCTGGGCAGACGGCCTCAAGAATATAAACAATAGGTCACTGATGAAACCCAAGGATGCATGATTTACTTTTTAACATACAGTACTGCATACTTACACAAGGATGCTACAAGCCTAGTTAGTAGACTTCATGTGATGCAACAAAGACAGGCTCTTGCTCACATTCACACTGGTGGTTTCTGTTCACAGACCGAGCACTGCTCGCTATAGCGCTCGCTTCCAACACACACACATAAGATGCTGGCTACTTAGACTTGTAAGCTGTGCACGGAGTGAGTGGGGGTCCAGCGAACGATTATCACAAGAAGCAGGCTGGTGGTCTTATCACCCACTGTCAGCCTCTGCTCCTTCTGCTAGCTCCAGCAAGAGCCATAAAGCTGCTATTGTCTCTCAGACACACATACACACATGCACGCCGCTGAGGAAAATAGTCATTTCAATAAACTTAGGCCCCTGAGCTGTCCTTTGATGGAAGCTCATTCGTGTTTGAATGTGCACGTGTAACGTTACTTGTTTGTTAATGCATCTTCATGTATTCAAATATTTGTGAAGTGTTTTTAGTCATTCTACGGTTTAAGAACCGAGAAGAAAGAAAATTATGCTTTTTGTGAACGCACGCTAATGTTTTCAGTCGGCATACAGGAACCACACAAATACAGAGGGTTAGAAAGAGGGAGTGAAAAAAATGTGTGTGTGCGTGTGTAAGACAGAGTCGATATAATAAGCAGCTTATGACCTGCCTTTCAGGAAGGCCTGTTAAAGTCTGTCTCTCTCTCTCAACCTCTCTGGACCATCAGCTTGAGATTAACTCACCCAAGCAAGATTTAATAATGTCTATTGATAAAACGTCAACATATGCCTCTGCCATTAAAAACAGACAGCACCTGCTTGGTATTCTGCTTGCTGATGAACCATATGACATTTTGAGAGGCTAGCGAATGCTTTATCACATAAGGACTTTAGTTAGACAGAAAAAGACTTATGACACTTGGAGGTCATAACAACAACTTCTTGCTTCACTGACTTTTTAATTCGGTTCTTAGAAGTTCCAGTCTATCTATGATGTAGAACTTGAAAATGCTATGTGTGTTTGGATTATCACATTGATTTTGTTTAAATAAAACTAAAACTATACAAGAAATGTGTCATGGGGGTTTCATTTAGTGCTTCATTTTATTTGACAGACTAGATATGTATTCAGTAAAGCACTGTAATATTACAAACATCAAAGTACAGTTCTGTAGAAAGTGCCCATGTACTTCACAAAATGGCTTAATGACATTCTCATAAGTTAGACGTGTTTAAAAATGACATTTGAAATGGGCTGATTCAGCAATTGGTGTACGAAATGGTGAGATAACATAGGGGCTGCCTAATAAAGGCAGGAGCGTTTCTGCTTTCAGAGGTCTTTTCAATAATGATATGGTGAGATAATTATGGCAGAAGTAGAGTGTAAAGATACACGCTGTTTCTTTGAAATCAGTTCTGATTTTTATTAAATATGTTGAATGTCAATCTTATGGAAATTCTTATGTATTTTACGAGGTGGCTAATTTGTATTAATTCATATGACTACATTTAAGTGTTTTTGAACGATTTGCTTTCGCCCCTGTGATGTTGGGTTTAGGTGTAGGGTTAGTGGTGGGGTTTTGTTATTTTTTATAAAAAATGTTCAATGATTGCCAATAATATAAGAGTTAACAGCAATATTTTCAATCGTATGGCAATTTGTATTTTTACGAGGTGGACAATTTGTACAGTATTAAAGGGTACCAATAAGTATGTATAGTATTAGTACATGTTAAAGGGATAGTTCAGACAAAAATGAAAATAATGTCATCAATGCCTCATGTCGTTCCAAACTCATAAGACCTCCGTTCATCTTCAGGACACAGTTTAAGATGTTTTAGATTTAGTCCGAGAGCTTGTTGACCCTTCATTGAAAATATATACGGTATACTGTCCATGTCCAGAAAGGTAATAAAAACATCATCAAAGTAGTCCATGTGACATCAGTGGTTCAGTTAGAATGTGTTAAAGCATCAAAAATAAATTTTGGTCCAAACATAACAAAAATTACCACTTTATTCAGAATTGTCCTCTCTTCCTTGTCTTTTGTAAAGCGTATGTGAGAGACTAAAGTCACGTGACATGACGTACGACGTGGCTGATGTGTTATCTGGTGTGCCCCACCTGGGTTTTTTTTGCGCCCGGGCTTTGTTTACAGTCTGCGGGAGACGCACGCTACAAGTTCGAAAAAAAAACAACTTTGTAACATGTCTGAGGATAACATGTCATCCGCCTCACTGCAGTCACGTGACTTTAGTCTCGCGCATGCGCTTCACAACAGACACGAAAGAGAAGTCAATGCTGAATAAAGTCATAATTTTTGTTATTTTTGGACCAACATGTATTTTCGATGTTTCAACACATTCTAACTGACCCACTTGTGTCACATAGACTACTTTGATGATGTTTTTATTACCTTTCTGGACATGGACAGTAAACTGTACATAGATTTTCAATGAAGGGTTAACAAGCTCTCGGACTAAATCTAAAACATCTTAAACTGTCATTAATGACATTATTTTCATTTTTGGGTGAACTATCCCTTTAATAATATGCAAAAGGTACAAACCCCAAAGTAAACGATGATGGAGTTATCGATTCCAACATAAATCTCTTTTCTCTGACTACAACAAACACACGGATTGTAGGCAACAGTTTACTTCCTGGGCCGGTTGACGTGGACACGGCGGTCATTATCATAATTCCTCCCGCTTCTGAAATACAGCCTATAAGTAGTCTATGTTTACATATTTAAAGAATTTACTACTGACTAAACCATGACTCAAACACGAGTTTTGTGCAGTGCAGAGTAGTGCTTGTTGTTTGTCGTTTCTACGATCACAAATGCAGACAGGGTTTTAATGTTTTAGTAATCCTTACCTTACAAACGGTTGCGTCCTGCTCAAGCTGCAATGGCAAAGTTGATCAATAGGCTTGGTCATCTGCATTTTCTGGATCAGATTTGGCTCATATTGATAAGTTAGTAAAGATAATAGTATTGCATTCACAATGTACTGGTAAGATGGCCAACCGAGTACACAGTGCTTTTCAAATAGATGAGCTTTGTAACAAATCAGAGCATTTGAGAAAAGCAGGGATTTCTGGAGCAACAAAAATGTACGGTATGTGGAAAATAATGTGTTTATTGAACCATAAACCACGCGAAGACAATGTATTATACCAAAATACACAAAATAACTTTTTAGCAACAAAATAGGTGCTCTTTAATTTGTACGACCACTTTCGTTCATTTGGGTACGATTTCCATTTGCCCCTTTGAGTTCGAGGCGAAGTTAGGGGTGGGGTTTCGTTATTTTATTGTTTAATAATCCTATGTTTTTGTACGATTCACTTTGTATGCATATTTACGTATTATAGCCAACTTGTAAAATATGTAAAGATTCTTGTATTTAAAGATATTTGGTGTCCCCAAAGTACATTTGTGAAGTTTTAGCTCAAGATACCATATAGATAATTTATTATAGCATATTAAAATTTACATTTTGTAGGTGTGAGCAAAAATGGGCCGTTTTTGGGTGTGTCCTTTTAAATGCAAACGCTGATTGCGATGATGGTGGTTTATTGAAATTGAAACTCAATTGTGGTGTCAACTATTTTCTCTCTCAGTCTCTGCACTAAATGGCAGTGCTGTGGTTGGATAGTGCAGATTAAGGGGCGGTATTATTATAATTGGATCTCCTTTTGACATCACAAGGGGAGCCACATTTTAATGCCCTATTTTTTCACATGCTTGCAGAGAATGGTTTACCAAAACTAAGTTACTGGGTTGATCCTTTTCACATTTCAAGCACTGGGGACCCAATTACAGCACTTAAACATGAAAAAAGTCAGATTTTTTATGATACGTCCCTTTAAAAGTATTTCTATTTTTTACTGATTGCCAAATATTTAATAGTTAACAGCAGTTTTTTCAACACTTTCTTATGGCAATTTGTATGTTTTTTATAAGGTGGCCAATTTTTACAGTATTAATTTGTACGACCACTTTCCTTTTGCTCGTGACGTTGGGATTAGGGGTGAGGTTAGGGGTGGGGTTTCCTTATTGTTTTTATGATAATTACTTAATACAATTTAATACAAATTAGCCAACTCGTAAAATACGTGTGATTTCTTATGAGATCAGGCTGATTTTTGATAAACATGTAAACATATTTTATGAATACATATAAAACGCTAAACCAAAGTATGAAACTAAGAACAGTAAACATGTTTGCATGTTTAGGTGTGTTGTGCTATTGCCAGAGGTCAAGATGCACTTGAAAAAAATGAAAAAGCCATGAGGTGATAGCAGATCAAAGCCCTTCCTGAGGATAATGCAATCACTTCTCACTATCAATTACCAAATGAGACACATACTCGTCTCTGCTGCTCTACATCTATCTTTCTGTTCCAGAGCTTTCCACAATCTGCAATGCAAAAGCCATCAAGTTCTGTTCAACAAATACTTCAGTCTATAGCACTTTGATCCAAGTAGCTTATGTGTGGGTGAACTAATGGCCTTGTGAACTTTGAAAAAGTGCAGCATCTAGCTAATCCGATTAGATGTGCAGATGCTACCCGGCACTCATACACACAACTCGTGAAACCACTACCTGTATATACTTTCGTGGGGTTGAGTATTGAGGTTGCAAAATGACAATGCCAAGACAGAACATCTATTACTGTATGTCAGGTGGTAATACATTCATACACACAACACAAAGCATTCCTAATTCAGTACATCCTATAACAGGGAATTCAGATTCAGCTGGACTCCAAGAAACAGAAAGGAGAAAGTTGCAGTTGCGAGAGAGTGTTCACAATCCCATTCGGAACGCCAGCCGGTCCCTCAGCTTTCTCCAGATGATCTCCACATTACCGCCGGCCTCTGATAATTCCTAAGCCTCCTCCATTTCAGATCCAATAATGGATAAGAGCACATTTCAGCATGATCAAGTGCAATCTGTTCCCTCACACGGCTACTTTACTCCCACTCAGGATTACCAAACGCGCACATACACTCACTCTCACGCGAACATCCACAGATAACTGAAGTTACCGTGTGCTGTGTTAGGGCTGGTGAAAGTTGAGGTCCAGAGCAATCAGGGTGAAATCTTGTCTCCAACACAGAGAAGGGGATAGGCGTATAAACAGTTTTTGCATGTCCAAGTTTATCTGCGATAAAATTAATAGTAGTGGTCGACCGATATGGGTTTTTTATGGCCGATGCCGATACTGATATTAAGAAAGCTGTATGGCCGATGTAACACAAATGTTATTACTAGTGATGCACCGATGTATCGGCCGCCGATATTTATCGGCTGATTTTTGATGAATTTGAAACCATCAGCATATCGGCAATAGCACGAGAAAGGCAGATCCCGATTGTTTATTAATTAACTTAATTAAGAAATCCATTATATGTAAAAAAAATGAGTTAATGTTGTTAATCAAATAAATGCTGAATAGCAAAAAAACATCTTTGAAGGTTGTCATGCTGTCTTATTATATTTGTTTTAGCTTAATTTGTGCCTCTCTTATTATGTTGGTCAGTTGAATGTTAAATAGATTCAATCGATGTTCAGTAAAAATAATTTGATGCAGAAATAAACTAGCTTATAGACCAACTGTATAGTATTGTATACAAGTGTTTAATATCGGTATTGGCCAGAAGTTGTCTGTTTAAATCGGTATCGGCCCAAAAAAATCCTATCGGTGCATAGTTATTACAGTAAATACGAGACAAACAGAATATTGGTGTAACTAAACAAATATTTGCTATGCATAACATTTATAAATCTACCCTTTTAAAGTACTTAAGACATATTTACAAGACAGAATTAATGTGGATCTGACATCTCACTGTACTGTTTGAACAAGTGTGTGTTAAACTATTGTTGTGTTTTGTGTGACACAACATAACGTCCATGTTAAAAAGTGAATAATGATTGGTAATTTTACTGTCTGTCAAACTTTTAAATTAAACATCAAATTTAAGTAATAGAGAAATGTACTGGCTGATTAAAAAGATTTATCGGTTGATGCAGATAAAAAAAATACTGCCCGATAGATTGGCCTCTGCAATATATTGTCATATCCCTAATTAATAGTACCCCCCCCCCAAAAAAAACGTACCTAGGTCTAAAAATATATGATAAATAATAAAGTAGGTGTTAGTTAAATATAGTAATTTGTTAAAATATAAAAATTATTTAATGCTATTTGAATATTTTGAATATAAAGATTTTCCTTTATTAAAATGTAAATCCCTTTTCATTTTACGGCTTTGTAATAGTTTTATAATAGTTTCATCATTTTATATGTTTCATTTATGTTACATTTCTTTGCATCATGGTTACATTTATTTATGTATTATGCACATAATTGTACCAACAATGATATGGCTCTGTCATAGGCATTTTTAGAAATACAACGAGGTCTCATTCCTCCTTGCTTAGAGTTCAACCTATACAGTAATTAAAAAGTGGCCCCAATACTCCCCTATAGGTTTTGCAAGTGATCTACAACAGATTGGGCTGTCTCGAAACCAGCTTCTGATTTTCATCTGGAATTGCACCCAGTTCACATTTGACGTCCCTAAACTTTTACATCCTAAACCCGCACAAGCAAAGCCCAGTGCAGACCCCATCCAACAAAAGCATCTAACCACACAGCTCCACATAAACATGACAGAATTGAGAAGAAAAAGCCCCTCCGTCTTGCCCAGCTGCGCACACGAGTGTGTTTTCAGAGCCGCAACGCTGTGCCTCGGGTAGATAAGGCCGCCCTCCTCTCTTGGTAAACAACTTTTTTGGATTAAGGGTGGCGGCGTATAATGAGGGGAGGAGAGCCATCGCCGCATTGTCACAGGCGCACACAGGGGCCAAGGCGACTCTTTGCTCTGCTATTTATCCGGTGGCCTGATAGCTTACTTATCTGTGAGAGAAAATGCCAAAGCTGGCGGAATCTCATCTTCGCTGCGGCACGGGGCAGACGGCACGCTAATAGATATATCAGCACACGGGTGCGGGGCTAAGCCGGTCAGATGAGCGGGTGCAGGCCGCAGTTGATTGATTAGCATAGGCTGGAATGGCGGGGGCCGTTGACAACCCCAGATTACAGCCCGCGCGCGAGCCTAAATTGCTTACTCCTCTCCGCAGCACCGCAGAACAGGGGCCTGCCAAATTACAGCCCTGTCACCTGAACAACGTCTATTTGGGGAATGTTAATGCATATAAACAATTAAAGTGAGAGGGAGAGCAAGAACGAGAGAATTGATAGGGATGAACAGAGAGACAGGGAAAGAACGAAAGAAGCAGATGGGGAAGGGTTAGATGAGATATTGTGAGGGCGCTTGCTGACGACATTTTTCATTTGTGTTCAAGTCAAGGAGCACAGGTTTCCTTTGTGAAATATGAATTGTTTTAGTTTACACAGGTAATTACTATTAAGTGAGGTATTTTGGGTACAATGACCAGGCACCATCAACAATAGGCATTTTTTACAAAAATAACCACTGTTAAATATAATAATAAAAAATATTCATATATATCTGACAAGACACTTGGATAATAGTAGCTTTTTTCTACATAGCATCGGAGCACTCGTGTTGGCTGCCATCTTAACCTACATAACTGTACAGCCCTGTAGGGGACCTGAAACAGCACTGTGAGAAAATGTGTGTGCTCAGTGGGTGATAATGTGCGAACAGTTATCCACTACTGCAGGTGTGTGTGAGATTTAATGTGTACAGGTGAGAATGTGTTAACAGCTATAACAATGGACAGGCTAGAGCTTGACACACGCACTCATTCAAACACACACAGATGCATCTCAAGGGCAACATTGTCTATCATAAACAGAGGAGTCACTTCTGAATTGTAACCATGACAACGTGTCATCATGGTGTCATCTTCCTGACAGGTGCTGAAAGTAGTTTTTGTCCCTAACGGTGAATATTAAACCCTTTTGGAGATTTGATTCACTTTCATTTAAATGAAATGACAGCTTACTCCGAACAGTTCACCCAAAAATTAAATTCCTGTCATAATTTACTCAATCTAAGGTCAGGTGAATATCTCTGGTCTGTGTAACATAAAAAATTGATTTCGGTACTTTTCATGCAATGACAGTTCATAGTGACCGTAGCTGTCATGCTCCAAAAATGACAAATGAATTGAATTTGAATATGTAATCACAAACAAAGCTGTTCAGAATATTGAAACGTTTCTCTTGATCTTAAAAATCTTTCCATCTAAAGAAGCATTTAAATGTTTGAAATTACTCGTGCAGATAAAAAAAATATATATATTTTTTAATGGATGACTTGAATTGAAATACTTTCAATACTGGTTAAATAGACTCTTAGGTTGAGAGATGCTTGATAATATGTGAAGAGTGCATTTTAACTAATTCTAGCAAAAGGACATAATTTTGATTTATTATGGACCAAAACATTATTCACAGTGACATTGTGATATTTCACTGCAATATTATTTTAAAATGTGAAAAAATATGAATAAAGAATAAGCAACCGGTTTCAAAACTCTTGAACAACAGTGTACTTTCATACTATGGACCTCTTCAAACTGTTTTTTGTTTTTTTGAGGTTTACCAGATTTGATCAGTAAAAATCAGAAAATCATCTCTATTAGTGGTCTATGGAAAAAAATATATACAAATTCGTAAGTAAACAATGACAAAACTTTTATTTCTGGATCAAACTAAATTGAACTACTTATTTAAAGGGACACTCCACTTTTTTTGAAAATATGCTAATTTTCCAGCTCCCCTAGAGTTAAACATTTGATTTTTAACGTTTTGGAATCCATTCAGCTGATCTCCGGGTCTGGCGGTACCACTTTTAGCATAGCTTAGGACAATCCATTGAATCCGATTAGACCACCAGCATCGCGCCCAAAAACAACCAAAGTTTGGATATTTTTCCTATTTAAAACTTGACTCTTCTGTAGTTACATCGAGCACTAAGACGACGGAAAATTAAAAGTTGCGATTCTCTAGGCTGTATGACAAGGAACTATACTCTCATTCTGGGGTAATAATCGGACTTTGCTGCTGTAACATGGCTGCAGCAGGCCCAATGATATTAAGCAGCGCCCGCAAAATAGTCCCCTTGGTAACTTTCAATAGCAGGGGACTATTTTCAGGCACTGCGTAATATCATGTCAACTTTCATATCAACGCTGGTCTTAGTACACGATGTAATTACAGTAAAGACAGTAGAGTGTTCCCTTTAAAGGTACAGCATGGTTTCTTAATTTTGGCGACATCTAGCAGTGAGACACAACCTGTTCAAAAACTTTTTGTCTAAAAAAAACACATCACAGAAGTCACAATCAGTGCTGTAAAGTATAGGCGTAAAATTACAGTGAAGACATTTTTAGCCATCAATAAAGAGAATCTGTGGTCCATACAAGAAGAGAAAAGAAAAGAGAAGGTGAAAGAATAAATAAATATAGCATTGTTAGAACATTAGATTATTTTTAAATAAATTTACATAGAGATTAAAGGCTACGATGTGTGATTCTATCGAGTGAGCCATTAATATGACTTTCACTCTCTGTGTTAGGGTCACAGAGCATTTCAGAGAGCACATATGCTGACTGTACCCTCACTGCAGCATGCAGCAAGAGCCCTTGCATTCCCTTCATATCGCTCCCTCTCTCTCATTCCCGGAGAACGGACAAGCAGGGTGCCTGCAGGCTGTGCTACATGCTGCCGCTTTTCACTCTAAACGGAGATGAGCGCGGTGATATCCCCGGGCCAGCTCAGGGGGCCTCTATCTAACCTAAAATGATTTTTAGCACGGCAACTCAAGCACTTCCCAGAAGCAATGTCAAGCCACTGCCACCGTCTCTCTTTTCCTGCATCTTTCTCTCTCTTTCCGTGTGTGTGTGTGTGCGGATGCGTGCAGGGAGAGAAAAGCGGTAGAGACAGAGGGAAGTTAAAAAGCTTAGCAGCGAGGGTCAGCTCGCGACACGAGGGCTTATCGCTTTTCTGACGCTCCCCCGCCGGCACCAGAAGAGACCTTTTTCTTCCTCATTCAGGTGAAAAGCTTACTACTTCCCCTGCTCTCTCTCTGTGCACACCCTGACTCCCTTTCACATCTTGATGCCTTTTAAATGTCACTTATTTTACATGAGGTACTTTGTGGAGATGGGGAATCAGGAGCAATCAGGGCTATTATCCCTGTGGGGCGATGTCGGGTCCAGATGCATTACGACACCCTTCCTCCGGCTGGCCACTGCCACTTCTCAGGGAATTAAGTGGCATTATGAGGGAAGTGGCTGTGATAGGAACAGCATGGGCAGCGCAGGTAGAACGCTGCTCTCGCTCGGCCTTTAAGTGAGACCTCGCCGGGGACTAATCAGAGTGAAAGCCCTGGACAAAGCAAAGCCTTGGACATAGCAAAGCCCGGCACACCAGGGGAGAGCAAAGCCTTTTAGAGCCACCTGTCCGCACAAACACACCCTCGATCATTTTTCTTGGGCTTCTTCAGTACTCAACATGTGTGGGCTCACACCACTTCTTTTACTATTTCAGCAGATCTATACATGGCTACATATGTTTTAAAAACGATACCATGTTATCATGGTTGCCATGCACCTGTTCTTTCATTTGAGTGGCAGTCCTGGGAGAGACATGACATGACCAAAGAGAAAGATAAGACATGATGCAAGTGTAAGACAGAATAACCTAGTACAGTTTTATTATGGCATGTTTCAGCAGTGACCATGGTTCAAACCACAACTCAAGACTAAGTATTTTTTAATAAGTCAAGGGGGTACTCACACTATGTGTACCATTGCGTTCTCGAGTACTTTTAACCCCTAAAGTACAGTACGAGCTTCGAGGCAGGCACAAGCGCTAACCGCACCAAAGAGTAAAACTTCAGCTGTCACTGTTAAAACATTCTAATACATGCAGCACAAATACATGCGACTGCAATCCAATCTTTTCATGACGAAAGCGTACTCTGGTACGGATCATAAAATTTAGTGAGTGCAGACCAACGGGGGAGTGCGGACGAAGTTCAATCATACTCGGGTACGGTTCAGTAAGTATAATGAAAGTGCGCCCTAAGCAAAATTGCCTGCTAAAGAGATAAAAAAAAGTTGACAACCTGCACGATTTAACAATTAGCAAACAATTTACCCTATACACAAGTTCATAAATAAAATACATTTAATTTTTTAGATTTAGATATTAAATCTTTCAAAACACATAGAGATGCTAAGGTAGCTGCCACATGACTAACATGTCAGCGTCTCAGACAACATAGTAAGGTAACTCTTTTCCAGTTTGCCCATTTAAGGCTGACTGTAGAAACATGGCGCCGCACAATGGCGACTTCCATGTAGGGGACCAGCGGTGTATGTAGATAAAATGGCTCATTCTAATGCTGCGTTTACACCAGCCGCGGTAGAGGCGTCAAGCGCGAGTGATTTCAATGTTAAGTCAATGTAAAGAACCGTTGACGCGTATCTGGAGGCAGTGCGAATGAGGCATTTAGCGCGGCGCGGTAGACGTGATTCCGCCTCATTCGCGCGTCTAGTTCGCAAATTGAATGTCTGGCGAGGTACGCGCGAATGGTGTTTTTGTGCATTTTGCGTTTGACGCGAATTTGCGGCAGACACCCGAGTTGAAAATGTTTAACTTTGGCGGATTTTCACGCCGCGTTAATCAGGAACCGTCTTGCTGCTGTGGCGGCACAATGGTGACTTCCATGTAGGGAACCTGCGGTGTATGTAATTAAAAACGTCTCATTCTAATGCTGCGTTTACACTAGCCGCGGTAGAGGCGTCAAGCGCGAGTGATTTCAATGTTAAGTCAATGTAAAGAGGAGTTGACACGCGTCTTGAGGTCTCACGGCACAAATGAGGCATTTAGCGCGGTGCGTTAGATGCCATTCCACCTCATTCACACGTCTAGTTCGTGTGAATGGCGCGGATTGAGTGTCTGGTGTGGTACGCGCGAATGGTGCTTTTTGTGCATTTCGCGTTTGACGCGAATTTGCGGCTGACACCCGAGTTGTACATTTTTAACTTTGGCGGATTTTCACACCGCGTTAACCAATCAGGAGCCGTCTTGCTGCTGTGGCAACAGCCCCGCCCGGAGTCACTCATTTAACATAAAGGAACGCTTGATATTGTCCGTGAGCAGTCACCCGGAGCTATACGACACAGTTCTTATTTCTATTGAGACAGGAATAAAAAGGACCTCGCTTGGAAGAGTGTCAGTGAGGACTTTGGGCAAACTGGTAAGTTGTAAATATACATTTCACTTTTGAGTCACGTGACGTTTATCGACCCGCAGCATTCCCGCCGTTTTTTAAACTATTTTTTCCTAGTAAGGTGACCAAATACAAACATCAGCCATCTTGCAAACAGACAACCGCATAGCACTTGCCCCTCCCACAAGAAGAGGATTTCGCCTCTTACGCGCGTCAAATGCTTGCATTCAAACTGTTTTAATCGCAGTAGACGCGATTTTTAAGCCTTAAACGCGGCTGGTGTAAAAACAGTATAAGGTGATAAAAACATAACTGCTTATTATGCAGGGACTTTATACACCACTAAAAACATAGTTATGCATATTTCATTGCATTTCTGTCAATAGATCCTCCTAAAATATACACATTGCACCTTTAACATTCGTTGTATGTTTGGGATTTTGGTTACACAGGCTACAGATAAAAATCAATGGCTTTGCTTAACAACACTACCAAAGTGTGACAGCTCAAAGTATTCCAACAGACAGACGCTAATAGCGGCAAAAACACACTGGTGAAGAAAGCCAAGATGATAGCACGTTAAGCTAGAACAACACTTCATTTTACATCGTAGTGGACCGAGACCAAGTCCAAATGCTTTTCCATCGTCAGACATCTTGAAGCATTTAGACGGCAACAAAGAGATTGAATAGGGCATTTTCTCTGTATGCTTCCCTCCTCAAAGCACTTCAGGCACCTGGCAAATGAGGGTGATTGTTTTAAAGACCTAGCCTGGGGCCAAAGATACACACTCAATCTATGTCACTCCAGATGAACTGGGAGCAGGCAGATATTATGCCATCAGGGAGCTTCTGCGATATGTGTTTGTGAAGAGTGCAAACGTTTCGATGCAAGTTACAGATAAGATGAGCTGAAGGCTGAATACACTTCAAGTTAGAGGCAACATTTATGTGAGAAGTTAACCGTATAAATGCGGCTGACACCCTCGTTGCGTTTGAGCTCTCGCCATATAATTATGAAGAAGCTTGTAAGCAAGAAAACGAATAGCGGCGACATAACACAAACGATTAAATGAAGACGTTGGGTCTTACAGTATTCACTACATTAATTCATTCAGATGATGTTTTCATCCAAAGTGAGTTAAAAGTGAGAGAGCAGTTAACTTTTTGTTAAAAAAAGTTTTGCACAAGAACCATTTTAGGCACATGGGAAAGTAGGACACTTGTGTGCAATTATTAGTGATTGAGAACCACTGTGTGTGATAGGAAAAGATCTTTAAGGGTTTTACAGGTGTTCAGTCTAGAGATGCATCAGTATATCGGCAAATAATCTGTATCAATGAATAAAAGCTTTTTTCCACACTATCGGAAGATTATTATGATAACCTTCATTTTACTAGGAGTTATACCACGGGTCTGTTGAATGCTGTATTCTGATTGGCTGAGAAATGTTCTGTGGGTATGCAATGATTTCTGATAACCGCACACCTAACTTGTCAAATGTCTTAAAAATAGGCACCAGAGCAATGTTTGTGGTAACCGTGGTATAAGAGGAATAATTGACTTCGGTCCTTTGAATTATTTGAAAATAATGCACACCCGCGCATTGCACCTTGGGTGTGCCTTATTTTCTTATAATTCAGTGGCTCGTCATCAATTATTCCTTACATAGCAAATTCCTTAAATGCAAACAGATTAAAACAATGTTACCAAATCAATCGATGATTAAATGCATGTAGACAAGCAATTAGATCCTGTTGTATCTGCCTCTAGTTCATTTAGCAACCCCTCAAAGGCTTCCAGACTCTCTTAGTACTTACTTAGTTTGTAATTTATTCCATGCAAAAGGAGCAGCAAAATTAAATGCCTTTTTTCCCCAACTCAGTATGCACTAATGGAACAGATAATAATAAAAGGTCCTGCGATCTGAGATTGTAAGTACCTGAAACTTTCTTAAAAATGAGACTCTAAAGATAAGATGGCACTGTTCCCAAAATAGATTTGTAAATAAAAACATGCCAGTGATATACGGACGGATAATGGAGACCAACACGAGCATATAATAATACACAATGATGAGTCTGAATCTTAAAGTGCACCTATTTCATTGCTAAAAAAATTATTTTGTGTATTTGGTATATTACAATGTGTTTGCGTGGTTTATGGTCCAAAAAATCCTTTTCTTTATACATACTGTACATTTTTGTAGCTCCAGATATCCTGCCTTCCTCAAACACATTGATTTTGTACAAAACTCATCGATTTGAAAAGCGCTGTGTCCCTGATTGGTCAGCTAATCTGAACATTCTGATTGGCCAGAATCAGAACCCTATTCATTCAATGGTACCAAACAGAGATAAAGTTAGAAGTGACCAAACACATCAACGTTTTTCCTATTTAAGACGAGTAGTTATATGAGCAAGTATGGTGGCACAAAATAAAACGTAACGCTTTTCTAAGCGGATTTAAAAGAGGGACTATATTGTATGGCGGAATAGCACTTTTGGGAGTACCTCGACTCGGCGCAGTAACAATCTCCCTCTCCCTCTCATTATGAGAGGGAGAAGGGAAGCGGATTTTTCAGGCGAGTCGAAGTACTCCCAAAAGTGCTAGTCCGCCATTATTTTGTGCCACCATACTTGCTCGTATAACTACTTGTCTTAAATAGGAAAAACGTTGATGTGTTTGGTCACTTCTAACTTTATCTCTGTTAGGTACCATTGAATGAATGGGGCCAAGCTAAATGCTATCAAAGTGTCGCCGCGCGCCCCAGCGCTTCCTTGCACGCACTAAGATGATAGAGGTATGTATCAACTCTTCTTAGTTAAGGTAATAACATAGTTTAATATGGAAAAAGGACTATTCCTTTAAGGCCCCATGATAAACAACATCCAGAGCATGCAGACACTGAGAAGAAGCTCTAATTTAGTCATATGACTCTACCTGAGCTGTGCTGGTCAATAGTAAAACCCCAGGCTTCAAAATAAAGTATTCATATTTGCCGACCACAAGCACAGGCCAGATAAAGTCACAAGTTTCAAAGACTCTGTGGACTTTCTGTAGAAAAGATATTTCAGCAGGGTTAAAAGGGAGCTCTAATAAACTAACAGCAGCATTGCACATGCCGGCCTGCGTGTTGCTAGTGTGCACTTTCACCAGCACCATGACAGGACACACCAATGTGTGCAACCAATATGTGGACACCACTGTAGGTGAGAACAGAGAGACATGAACAAATTGTAAAATGCAACCTTTTCCACTTAGAGTCAAGCTGTTACCCTAATCTCCCAGCATAACACAGTCCAATTGAATTCTATTGTAAAGTCCATATTCCCACCTCTCTGGGTGCTATAATAGACTTGCGTCTGTATGGCATTGCAGTAGCAGGGCAGGAAAAAAACGAAAAAGGAAAGAAAGAAATTAAAAGAATAAGTAAACGAATGAAAGTATAAAGGAGAAAGTGAATATTTAGGCATCCCGCTGTCAGGTTTTTTCAAGGTACACATTTCCTAGAAAACCCTGGAAAGCAAATATCTCTTGCACTGTGTAATTGTATTAATAGGTGATATTGTTCATTAAAGCAATTTAAGACACTGAGGTCTATTGAGGAGTATAGTTATGAGAAGGCTTGTGCTTTAAGCCATGGACTAAAATAGAGACTTTAGAAGAGGTGACCAAAGATATGCCTCCTGGTAAGGGACACGTAGACCCAGCCTAGACATCCTTATTATTCTAATGAGGTTCCTTGTTGAGACACTCCAAAGGAAGAGGATGATGGGAGGGCAAGTGTCCAGCGATAGCCTCCAGCACTAAAGGAGTTAACACATTAAGGTACCGCCAAGTTTATCTGACTAGGGCTAGTGGTCATTTATTAAGACAAATGTGACCTTGAAAATCATAGTTCTGTTATAAAACCTAGTTAGCTGCCTCACTACATACATAAACCTTACTTTTTTTAAAAAAAGTTTAACATTGGCATGTTGCTAAGCCACCAATATGATTCAAAGAAGCTCAGAATTGCGAAGCGCGTACAAATACTGGGTAAAATGGTTATTTGATGAATATGCATTAGTAGTGAATGACATGTATTATTATTACTTTTTTACAGAGCGATTCACGGTGCGTTCAGGGATTTATTTTGTGCGATCCCAGAATGAATGACACATACAGTGAGGACATTTTGTGGTAGAAGCACACATACTGTATAATGCCTTAAATGCTATCTACAGGTAGGTAGCTATTTCATAAGGTTTAAAGACAGTATAGTTATTAACATATGAAATTTACCAAGATATGCACAAACTAAAACTTTAAAAATGGTCATCAAAAACAGGCCTTTTATTTTCTTTTAATGGGTAGATAAAATGCCTCTGCAGATTAGATATTAATCACACTAAGCAAACACATCTAATTGGAGATGCGGATTTATTTAAATGTTTTATCTCCGGAAAAGCCATGTTTCCACCGGCATATTTCCACATCTCTTTCAGCCAGCATAAATGCATTTAAAAGACTCAAAGTCTTGTTTTGATCTTGCATATATTAATCTAAACACACACAAATCTGCACATTTATATCTATACACTTAAACAGTAAATATACATGACTGTAAACCAATTTGATATGCAATGATACAAAAGCACACATTGAAAATTATAATGGAGGTTACTGCTGCCTATCGGTGCGTAATTAACCGTAATTATGTACCTTGCTTTAATTAGGCTAAGTAATAGGGCCACGTTCTTGCCATGTAAAACAGGCACAGCCGCAAACAATGGCTTTAGATAAGTGCCAGAATGGATTGGTGTAAGGCCGGACCCATGAGTGCTTATCCTGACGCAAACGTATGTAAAAAATGACCACAGTGCTGAATGCAAACTTATCAACCTGCCTCTGGCAACGGCTGATGGCGATCCAATGTAGATGTGCGCGCGTCACAGTACGGAAAAGTACCGCGGTAATGAGTGCCTCTCACTTCTCGTGCGAGAGCATCATCTCACTAACTCCACCAGTACTAGACGGCCACGCGCTGTGACGGACAGGAGCTATTGTTCGGGCGGGCTGGTATCTCTGGGTGATGAGTTGCCGTACCGCTCTTGTCGCCGTGACACCGATGGACTAAAATGAAGAGAGCTCATCCCTCCTACTCAATTACTGACCCTGACAGCTTGCCATTGTCTGCCTGACTCTATCATTAACGTCACTTATGAACTACCAAGGCATTTATATATAGAACAGTCTGCTCAGCCAGACACTTTCCACAAACCTTTTACACACACACACACTTTCTGGAATTCATATAGGAATGATATATACGACATGGCCCTTCTAGCTATTTTGAACAAAAAAACAAACAACAAGCACCCAAACAAACTCATATTGAAAAAGAAAAGACTATAGAGTGGAAAATAATGCACAGACATTTCAGGGTTTGATATCGCACAATAGGAAGGAGCGAAGAGATAAACAGTGGCATTGCAAGTGACGGGGAAAAAAAGAGAGGAATTGAATGAGAGGCAGCCACATCGCAACAGAGAGAGCACAAGCCATATCACATAGTCATTTTAACCAGCGTGATTGAACCAGGGTGAAGGCTGCGGCGGGCCCGACTATTCCACTGTTTGCATTCATTCCAAAGAGGGGACTAAATAAATCCCCCACCATCTCTGGGCCAGCACTGAGATTAGAATGTCAAGATAAGCGAGGACATATGGCAGCCATTCAAGGAAGCGCCAATGAAACCAGGGTTGCCAACAATCCCCAATGTCACACGCTTTTCTTTCTTGCTCTAATGTAACCACTTCTCCCTCCCTTTCACTGTCTTTCGCTCCCTCTCTCTCTCATACACACACAATGTTAGTCTCTTCTCTGCACGGGTGCACATTGAATGAACCCATATATAGCATATAGTAGCAAAGCAATTTGTACTGCCCTCCTATGAAAGACAAGCCTGATGTCCATGATGTGAAAAAAACACTGGCATGAATGGGTTCTGATTATAAATAATCAAAAACAACTGTAAATGTGGCATTCGTAGGGAAAAGTTGATTTGCTGATGTTTATTCAACTACTTAGCGCCGCGGTATCTGGTGGATAAATGTAGCTGTGCTTTTTGCATTTCACTTTAGGCCTATTGTAGCATTAAGTCATTAGATAAATACCAGGAAAGCAGTTCTGCAGAAAATCAAATTAAATCATTTTAGTCATTTTAATGCCGTTTCTTGCATTTGAGAATGATAATTGCAAATGTAAAAATAACTGAATTTAATGCTTTTTACTGAATGATTTCATGATACTTAATGATTCCTTGTGCACCGACAGTACTATATATTATATACATATATATGTGTAAAACAACAAATATAATGGTAGCCTAAGAATTTTGCACAGTACTGCCAAACGAAACAACATTTTTGGCAACTGTTTTATATAAAAAAATTTGACTTATGGTTCAGTCAGATGTTAATTCGATACCTCATTTCTGAATCATTTTGACTGATTCAATTAAAAAACCCATTAGGATAAAAGCAATTCATTCTCAAATCTACAAATCTCAAAAAATGGTCACGCTGTGTGTTTGTTGTTGCATTGGCAATGCAATAGAAAGGCATCACATTCAATTCAGACTGTAAGCTTGTTTATTTTCAATGTTTATTAAATTTACAATAAAATGTGGTGCAGGAAACACTGTAAAAAACATTACAGTACGCGTTATATATGTTAAAAAATAAAATCCAAATCAAAGTGTCACCAAAAAGTCACCACTTTTCTATACATTCTGTATAAGAGCCTGTTCTCAAATCTTGTTCCTCACCTTTGAAGAGACAATACTTTCCCCAGCGTTCTCCTGGGTCTGCACTGACTGACAGCACATTGGACATGTATGTGTGTGTGTGTGTGGAGGGGATCCTGCCAGGCCTCATATGAATATTTCACATCTCCATCTGAATATTTTAGAGCTGACATACGCATGTAAACAGAAGCAGGCAAAGTGCCCAAATCCACTCAGGAGAGACTATTAAGCCGTCAGGCTCTCGCTGACAGTCACTGTGCGCTGTGGCAACACAGGAAAGTCGGCAGACGGTGGGGCATCGCAGACAGACTGCTAATTTAACTTGTCTTTAAGAGAGAGAGAAAGAAAGAAAAGAAAGTGAGTTCAATGATTCGCGAGGCCTGCGGGGCAGAGAGATGAAGCTTAGGTATTACTGGTCAACAGGCATGAAGAGTTAGTTTGTGCCTTTGTCTGCTGGTCTTGAACCTAAAATTATGGTAAAGATCAGGCGTGTCTACAATACTATAGACGCACAAATGTTTGGGTGCGTTGGTTGGCTGAAAGTAAGTTTTTGATGTTGGTCCCACCCTTACAGAAAGCGATTAGTAGATTGGTTCAGATATAAGATATTGAATGTGAGGACTTATCCATGGTTTAATTACAGTAAGCATTTGTTGTTAACATACAGACGTATGACATCCGAAACTGCCTATTTCCATACTATATATAGTAGGCAAAAAGCAGAAGGGCAAGGCGAGTAGTATGTCAGAATCCATAGTATTTGAAAACAGTAGGCGAAAGGTAGCCGGATAAACTACTACTTCTGGCAAGATCCCAAAGGAGTTATCCAAGGTTTTATAAAAAAAAAATGTCTGAAAGCAGAAACGCAGCTCTATTTAAATGCAAATACATAAATTAAACAGCTGTTGCTTATGGTTAAATTGCGCTTGTTTAACGTCATTCTAGTTAACGACTAACTTCTTGTTATGACGGATGGCGGATGTAGTACGTCCGAATGCATTCATACTATCCATATTTACACTATTGTATTTTCCGGACTAAAAGTCACACTTTTTTTCATAGTTTGACTTGTCCTGCGAATTATAGTCAGGTGGGACTTGTAAGTCAGTATGAATTAATTTTGACATATGAACCAAGAGACTACATTACCGTCTACAGCCGTGAGAGTCTACTATATGCTGTTCCTGTATTTATGTAATTCAATGAATTCAGTGATGTGGAATGACGAGCCATGCACGTTGACCTATTCAGCCTTCCAGGTATGTTCTGTATGCTATTGTTTATCGTGTAAATAACTGATAATGTTGCGTTAACGTACGGGCATCTATTCAGCCTGCTGTTCTGTGTGCTATTGTTTAGTTGAATAACTTGCTTAAATGTCTGTTCTTCGGCTTGGATTTTGTGAAATAATTTTCTAAATAAATGCAACGTATAGTCCACTGCGACTTATATATTTTTTGTCATCTTCATGGCGAATTTTTGATGAGACTTATACTCTGGAGCGACTTATAGTCTGGAAAATATGATAATTCAGTACTCACTGTACTATCACAGTATGCAATTTTGGACACATAATAATATAATCCGTCCATCATCATAGTCAGCAGTTTGATCGTATCCATCATCATCTTCATCATCATCAGGCCTGACAGTTTGCATTTGTGTGAAATTTTGTTGTAGATCCAAAAGTAGAACAAACTCTTGCAAGCATTCGATCTTCTCTTCTCTTGCATTAAGGATAAAGGAAGAGAAACAACCCAAGCCTCTGTTATCATTACCAGTCCAACCATCTTTCTCAATCATGCTCACCATTTCATATACTCAATCATTTACGTCTTCACTGGAAATAGCCTAGATGTGAGCAACGCACATACTCAATAAACTCTGAACAAGTCTTAGTTTCTCAAGCTCCCACCCACTGTCAGATGACTGGCTATAGTTACACCTCTTTGAGTTTATATCCTTGAATCAGCTGCACAATTTCACACTGAATTGGTATCATTTCAAAGCCTCCACTTCAGTCTTGCCGAGCTCACAGTTATGCCACTATATGCACCTCTTATTTTTCAAGGTGACAGATGTGATGGTGTTAGCGTGGTACAGAGCGAGACGTAGATGTTTGTGAGCTACAGAGTTGGTATTACAAATATCAAATCTAGATATATCATTTTGTAAATCCGAGCATACCTCTTAAAGTACCTTAGAGCTCCGAGTCACAAAGAATCATATGGAGTAAACATCTTGTCTTTGACGGATTTGCAATTTAGGAATATTATAACAAACATCACGATAGTAAAACAGTGGAGGGCAATGCAAGAAACAGTAGTGATTCAATCACGGTATCTGCTTCTTTGACACTCGCATAGACACATCGACAGACGAGTCGGCATGGCAGCTCGACTGTACACTGAGAACAAGCGATTGAAACAGATGCCCATCTAAGTGCCTGATTAAAAGTTAATCATTACACAACAATACGAGTACCAGCCTTCAGCAAGACCAGCTGCTCCTCTAACCAATAAAAAGTCTCTGGAGCTGGACCGCTCAGCAGGGCATCAGACATTAAGTGAGATGTGCTATAATGAAAAGATGCTATTGTCATATATATTGATACTGTAAATGCAATGAAACTGAAACAATGTACCCAAACTGGTGCAAAGTCCTATAATGTTAAACACGGATCTGCTAATATTTTCCTTTTTCTAGCTTTATTATTGTGCCAGCCCTTAAAATATGGCATAATGGAAAATATTTTCCTGCTCGTCTACACACTTTTCAATTAGTCGTTTGCATTTCTGAGGACTGGAGTGGTGTGCGGATCTTTAGGAGCACAGGATTCATCTAAAGGCCAGAAGCTCAAGGTTGGCCTTGCAGTAGAGACGCACCTGATGAGCACTTCATACATGTAAACAGCACGTGCACAATAGACTCCCATCTCAATTTCCTGCATTAAGAGATGCATGCATACTTGACTCGTGAGCTGGGAGAGAAAAATAAGCACATTTTAATTCACGGTCAATAAAAACTAAAGGTAAGTGTGAGTTTTCTGGCAAATACTCAGGGTGCTAAATAAATAAGCCATCATACTCCCCTATACTTGTTTTCCATACAGTATGTTACTTTATAGAGCTAGAATCTATATGATTGCTAGACTGCATGTGGCTGTTAATACATTTGTGAAAATGTGAGCTTTTGTGTCTCTCTGTGTGTGTGCTTCAAGGAGGTGCGAGTCCTCCACCCTAGGTCAACAGGCAAGCAGCCAATAATTTACCCGCCAACATCATATTTCATCTGTCTACCGCCTCCATCCCCTGATTATGCCGTCAATACTCTGCGGATGAGAGGAGCTGACAATTGACCAAGCCGGATCAATACAGGCTAATAAGCATTTCATGGAGGAGAAAAAGAAAGAGAGCGAAGGATCGTGGGCCAGCTGGAGAGACTTGTTTGATCCAATTCAGTTGTTCTGCATCTCGTGGTGTAAGTGTGATGATTGGGGCTGTTATTGCCGATTTAATGCTAGGCAATCAAGCTATAGTGGTCTAGATATCAACAAACAACAACAAATTGTCCCTTTTCTTCTGATACCCTCTTCTCTGACTCCGCCTGCCCTCGCAGGAACAATGCCTGAACAATTGAGACAGGAGCTGTGCTTTCAAAACCAGAGGAGGGAGAATTGATAGCCATGGAAGAGGAGAGAAAGCTTTTTTTTGTTTAGCATCTTGGCTTTTTTTCTGTCATTTGTGTACAAATGTTTTCCCTCGCTTTTCTCTCTCCTCCCCATGATACCCAGCGGAGGAACCCGGCGGTCCAACTCCTGACATAATAACACAGCTAGGTGTCGATAGAATGGTGTGATTTGACTTTGTGTAAATCACCATGTTTTTTTGTGCCGGTGTCATTTTCTTTTGCTCAAATTACCTTTTCCGTTGCCCCATAGATCACACAATTGGAGGTGCTCTATGGATACTGATTGAGGCCTTTTCCTGGAGACACACCGGCATATCTCTACCACTTTTAAAGACAGCGCTGTTATTACAGGCTATTGTGCCTTAGGTATAGGGAGAGGCATAAAGGGAGGAGATTATTGACTGCATGAGTGAAAATAGCTGGGTTTTCAGTTTAGGTTTTAGGACAGGAAATAGGTAAAGTTTTCTTAATGGGCCATCGTGGGTAGTGGGTTTTGGAAAAGACTATGTTGTAGCTGCTCAAGTAAGGTAGAGGAATAAACTGTTTGTGGTTTTAGTCAGACAGAGTTGATTGTATAGTTTCATGTTTTGTAACCGTTACAATATATTGGTGCATTAACTAAAGATTGATTTTCGGTCTAAAATATGATTTGGAGACATTGATGGTAATGCCAGGTTGGTGTCAAGTAGATTTGCAATCACAAGAACACCGTGTGACCGTCCCTTACAACCCAGGGTCTGACCGCTGTAGTTGCCTGTTAAACGGCCCTCGCTGCTGCTTCAGATTCATCTGCTATCACCGACCAACTCCATGCTCATTTACATTTTTATAGATCTTCGGTGGGGATGGATGAAGGACGTGACCAATTATCAACCCCTGCTGCATTGTGACAACATCTATGCTACCTCATCCCTGCTGAATGTCTGCCACCCCGGCTGCAGCTGTTAGACAATGTGATGTTGCGGAGTCTTCTTGCAAACTTAAAGCTAAAGAGGCACAAATTGAGGTCACGCCAGGGACTGAACAGTCCTGGGTGGTGTGTAAGAAAGCATTGTACAAAAGTCTAAAACATGCTTGGCGCTAGGCATTAATCTATCATCTTCAAAGAACAAGGTCTTGGGTGGGAGTAAATGGGGTTAAGGGGGTAAATCAGCATTTAAAGACTTTCCTCCGTAAGAATGTGGGGTTTTGACCATTCTGCTTTCTCTTTAATGGCAATACTCATCTAGGACTTTTATTTCTACGCACATTAGCATAAGGAGCCGTCATGTCTACCCATATTAAATTCATCCATCATACTTTGAACCATCTGGTCTCCCCTGTGCCTCGAAAATGACATTACTTATAAAAATGAAAACAGAGTCTACATGATGAAGGCTGTTAGCTTTACTTTATGTGGTATCACAATTTAAGCCCTTTAGGATCAGTACAGGTAATCGGATAAGCTGTAAAATCCAGCCATTATCATTACAGTAAACCTCATTATTTTTATTGCATATAGCCTGTGCAAAATGTGTCTACTTAAAAGGTATCATATGATACAGACACACTAATCTCAGGACACTACAGTGAAAAAAACCATGCATGCATTTTTGAAACATGCATTTAACTTAACAGTAAAAGGAAAAAAACACCATATTTTTGAGGATAGCAATACAATGCTGAAGTATTGGGACATTATATCACTACTTTAAATAGCACCTGTAGTCCATGGACCACCAAGTAAGTAATGTGACGTATTTCCATTTTTTGTGCGGAACTTCAGTTTCAATAGCCGTTGTGGGAGCATGCATAAAATATGATTTGAACAGTTATGGTAAATATTTACTACACTGCAATGTATAACCCAGTGGGAGGATGAAATATAGAAGTGGCCTGAATGATATATCATATGTAGATATATTCAATCATTTTGTGTTGTTACTCGCGGGTGACAGGTCTTCAATGTGCAACTTTAAAAGCACAGAGACATATACCATTATCTTTACAATGGGAAAGTCAGTCAAGTGTTTGAACATGAAATAGACCAAAAATTAGTGTTGTTAACCTTTTCAGGCGTATGTTTAAAATGTCCCAACTATCCCTCTGGTGTGATTTTTTTTTAAACAGCAATATTTATTCAACTTGTTTAAGTTTTTATGGCGACACATTAAGTTTCACTCAGTCTGACAGTCAGTAGTATCTTTTTCATTCAACACATTGTAAGTTATTTGAACAAACCAAAATTAACATATTAAACAATTACATTTATTCAGTATTGTTTTCGTTTTATAAAAAATATTATTACATCACTTCTTACGCACTAGATGGAGACATGAGCTTATGAAATATTTGCTTATTTTAAAATTATTTGCTTTTTCATTTAAAACATAACAAAAGTACACGCAAACACATTAACAACTATTATAATTGTCCCTCGCAATACGACTACCATTAGCTTTAGTGGCTCACTGGACGTTTTACAGAAAGGAGCTCAAAGATGGCGGCGCCCACATTTACGTCAAAAATAAGAGGGATATTTAAGTTTTTATAATTGCAACATGTAGTCACTGCTTAACTGATGTATGATTTGTATTATCTTAAAACTGTAAATTTCTATGATCATTATTATGCAATTTCTGTAAAGCGCTACACAACTAAATGTAAATCGAATTGAACAAATGCTTTCTGGGCACCTTATTTATACTATTTTAATCTTACTATGATTCTGGAAACAAAAACTCTAATCTTGATCCTGAATACTATACAGTAATTCAGTACTCTGTGGAAGCCGCCGCCCACTCTCTATGAAAGGAATGATTGACAGCCGGTTCCAGCAAAGAACAGCAAAGCTGCTGACACAGCAATGCATTTCATTAAACTCAGCTCTGTTATCAAGAAGAGTAATTTAACTAATGTCTGCCCTGTCTTTCTATAGTCTGTCAAAAGACCAGATGAGACTGAGAAATCAGAGCTAAAGGTAGCAAAGAGAGAGCGGGTAAAAAAAGAAAAAATAAGAGAAACAGACAGCTGAATAAGTTATCCTTTCTGTGCCTGAATGACAATAACGAATGATTATACACTAGTAGTACATCTGTAGAGAACAAAACCGCTTGACCTTAACTGGTCAGCGGTGAAGACTAAGGAAATAGAAAGCATGCAAAACATACCCTTAAAAAGATTACTAAAACGAGATTTAAATAAACAGAAACCAACATACAGATATGAATTTGAATACAGAACTCACAAGACCAGATATAAACAAATCATTTTAATGGGATACAATTTGCTAACTTTATGTGACATGTCTATGAAATTCTCATTATTTAATTATGAGATTTGGAGCATCCAAGATTTTACATTGATTTTAATTGATTACAAACTTTGATATGATCTTACTCAGTCAATATTAAATATATTAATGTATACATTTTCAAAGAATGTATTATATGGAATATTTTTTTGTTGAAATAGAGTAAATCACAAAAAAAATGCAGGATTTTCCAGACTGGGTTACATATGGTGATACAACACATAAACTATACTGCATATGTCTAAATAAGATGCAAATAAAAAAAATAATCCAAAGAAGCTAAAAAGCTAAAATGACGACATATAACGTGTGTAAACACACACAGACAAACACGCATACACAAAACAAAAACACCCTCCCAAAAATTCAGATCCTGTCGTTCACCAAATCTCAGGGGGAATTACTTAAACATAGTGAAATATTAAAAACAAACAAACAAACAAGAACAATCCACTTCCTGCCTCAATTACAGTTTCTCAGATTATATCTGACCTTTCACCTTGCATGTCACAAACCAATCAGTGACATTCCAACCCATCACATGCTCAATTCTGTACTTACTTCTTAACATTTACACCACCCTCTGCATGGCCTTTGTAATATGACAGTGACATAAAGAAGGATGTGGTTTCCATAATAGACTAAGCTTGACCTGGGTCATGGGTGCTAACTGACATGCTCTGTGACATCACCCCAGTTGATGATATCATCATCATGAATATTCCGCCAGTAGAGTGATGTCATAAGCAGCCACTTACTATGATGATGATGATGATGATTTTATATGATGTTATATGCACATTGAACACTCTGCAGTATGTGATGTCATAATCAGCCTCTTGCTTTTACTGTGACATCATAGGCCCACTCTGCTGTCTGTGCTGTCATAAACATCAGCAGTCATTAGCAGTCCCTTGCTTTGACTGATGTCATATGTACACTCTGCTGTCATTGATGTCATACTGTAAACATTCCCTGTGTCTGTGACGTCATAGGCACTTTGAGCGAAAAATAAAGAGACACAACCACATGTTTAAAATTTTAGACTGTGACAGATAGGGAGAAGCAACGACACACGAATAGACTGCGCAAATGTTTATTTTCTTGGAAATGGCTATTACATTTCTTTTCAAGCAAAGGCAGCATGTTACTTATAGTATATGGCATTAGGTGCTATTCAATCTCGGCTTTATATAGGCTGAAAGGCACTTGTGTGATTGTACTGCATACACGAGAAGAGTAACATTGGTCTGTTAGAAGTTAATTGAATGCTGCTTTTGAGATACAGCACATCTCTTTTATTTCTTTCAGTGGATGCAGAGCATGATCACTTGCACACAATGCCTGTAAACACTTTACTTTTGCTATTACTATTTATTTAGCTCAATTAAATAACATTAATAATGCCAATAAAAGGAAAGCCAAAGAAATCAGCCCTAAACCGGTACTCAGGTCAAGCTGGATCAAAAGGTCTCATTCATGGAGCTGAATTGAAGCCTCAACCTATGTTGAATGTATTTCGTTATTTTTTCATACCGAAGTGACTACACAATATGCATAAAATCATTTTATCAGCATACTTAAAAAAGTGACCATTTCAGCTGTCATCATATTAAATAATCTAATTTCTCTCTCAGCAGAAGAGCTGACAGAGGCAAAAATGGATGTTTAATTGGGCTTAATTCATTCAGATTTCCTCTCATTACAGTGCTGCGTCTGTCAGTCGAGAGCTGGAGTGGAGGTGAAGGGTCAGAATAGTGTCGTTTGGCGTTTTAAACAGCCCTTTAAAAGACAGCCTGACTATCACAATTAATGACACCTGCTGCCCAAGACCCCTAGATCACCTCTATTATCCAGCTCAAATGCATTCCCACAGTCACTCTCCTTTGCCACAAAAACACTCGTTCTGAATTTCTGTATGTTCTCTCTTTCACAAACACACACACACTATATGAAATAAATCAATACTTTAGACATAATATACTGTATTCTCTTACCCATCACATACACATCACATGCACATTTTTTGAGAAGGCACAAGCGGCAGTTCTGTCTAAATTAGCGTCTTAGTCAGTTGGTCTGTGTGCAGGTGAGTAATATGATCTAAGGGCACATCTGAATCAACCAAAGAGAAACAGTGTCTCCATAAGATTTATAAGAATAACATTCAGAAAGTCTGTTTGGCATTACAAGGACAGACAAATCCTACTTTTAAGATACGTGGCACACCTAGATGAAAATCAGCCTATTGGATTCCCAGTCTAAGATGGCTATGAGATCACCCAAATCTGAATGCTAAGCCACACCAGATGCTGTTGGACCAAATACTGTCTACAAGCCTCTCATACACCTGTGGTTTAACAGACTCCATAATCCATTTAAACCACTTTGGTGTTGCAATGCTATATCCTGAAAGGGTTAATGCTTTGATAAGAGCCAGATCATCACAGGGAATCTATTAACTGTTTCAAATAGCAATATGAAAAAGGTTTCAATCAAAACTGTTGCCAATGTAATCAATCTGCTGCATAAATATGAAAATAATTGTTTTATTTATTTTATTGTGATAAACAACTACATTAAAACACTTTTACTCAATATTTAGATAATCACTTTCCATTCAAATCAATAAAGTTGATACTTTAACCGTTTCAGCTGAAATGTTTAATTGGGCTAAAATTGAAAGGAATCTGATTGGTCACCTTATTCAGGTGCATAACAGAAATGTTTGTGATTGGTTACAATGCTCAGCCCCATACAAGAAACATGTTGTAAAAAAATACAGAAAACATACATATCACTTATCTCATACCATAAGAGCAATGTTTTTTCCACTCAACCAGTATTCTCTACCTCTCTCGCCCCTCCTTTCTCTATCTCTCTCGATTTCTCTCTAGCAGTCTAATCATTCACCCCCTTGTTGAACTGCTTTTGGATGCTGGGTTGGTTTTATAGCCGTCATGGTTGAAAAGCTTTTACACACTGAGCGAGATAGCACTAACATACGGTCTTCTGGGGTTTAGAAAAGTGAGTGAGACGTGTCCATCAACAAGAACCAAATCAGACACACACATGTTCGGTCCTTTCCATGCAGACTTTGAGAGTTTCCAAAAATATGCCTGTAAAAAACCTTTCGAAGGCTGTAAACAAAGCAGATCTCTCAGTATCCAGAGGATATAAAGACAAATAAAGCATCTTCACTGTAAGATGTACAGTATGTGTGTGAAAAGAGTCCATTTGTTTACTGACCTCAGTATTAGTCTCAAAAGATTCACTCACTGACTATGAATAAACTGATCAATTAAGTCTTTTAAATGTAATTCATAAACAACACAGCGTGCGAATTTCTCATTATAAAGTAGCTTACTGACTGTTATTCTGATTAGACAAATAAAAATTGACACACTGTAAAAACAAAAAGCAACCTTTTTGTCCAATCAACATATTTTTCTGTTACTTTAACTTAACAAGTTAAATCTTTTAGTGGTTCTATCTAAAGTTGGTTCAACTTATAAAGGTATATTTATTTACCTGGTTCCTTTTGAGCCAACAAATAAAGAACTTAAGGCAACTACACTGTAAAAAATATGCCGCATTTTTGTCAAATCAACATAATTTTTTAAGTTAAAGTAAAATCATAAAAATAACATCATAAAAATAAGTTCAACAATTTCAACTTGAATTTATAAGTTTAAGCCAAAACTTAAAATAGGTGGAATTGACTTGCAAAACCAAGTTGTTTTAACTTTTTTTACAATGTAGGTAACTTAGTTTTTTAAGTTAAACCAACAAAAATTTTTCTACAGTGGAAATTTTCCACTTGTCGGAAAAAAAATTCCATTATTCCTAAGAAAAGCCACTCATTTAAAGTCAGGGTCTGACAGACAGTAAAATGACCAGTCATCATTCACTTTTCAACATGACGTTATCTTGTTTTACAAAGATGCACTACTCCGTAATATATCATGTTATCATATCTGTTCTTGTGAAATCCACTATTTGAACCAATATTTCCTCTCATGGGATCACAAGGGGTATATTTATTTGTCTGGATGTGTGTGCATGTGTGTATAAAACAGGAGGGCTGATGAGTATGTGTGAAGGGGAGCTCCAATTATTAGTGCTCTGAGGTTAGCGTTTAATAACACACAGGGATGTAAACACATCATTAACACAATAATGAGAGGAGTGCGTTTCAGTGCAACGATGGGGGGAGGCAGACCGAGAATCGGAGTAGATGCATAGGGGCTCTGAAGGGTAAAGAGATAGTTTGGGGGTTTTGCACTTCACCTTTTACTGCAGTTGCAGAGTCATTAGAACTACAGAGAGGGCGTGTGGGGTGCAACCCAGTGACACGATATGAGGCTGGCAAAGTGTATGGCACCCTGGAGAAAGTGGGTGTAACTTTATACACACACACGCACGCACACACACTTTCAATTCTGGCCTGTATATTAACACCCAATGCCCCTAGTGGGCACACAGATAATCTGCACTATCCAACGCTAAATCCTTAATTGTGTGCTGATGCTGGGTATGTGTGGCACAGATAGAAACCTACTAAAAAGCTATTGAGCATGTGTGTTTCTCGTCAGACAAAAAGTCTGTACATAGTGAAAGAAAAACATATTCGGCCCTTGGACACCTTTATAACCCTTTTTGTTCCCGAGCCGCAAGGAAGGCTAACCAGCATCGGTCAATTATGACCAAATGAATAGAAGCATAGTTGTTTCAAATAGGTATGGGTCCAAAGGGCCGACTCTGGCTCTGGCAGAGGGCATCAGCAGAATTGATGGGGTCCCTCGCTTTGCCCTGCTCATTTTGTACAGAGAAAAGCACTATTTGGTTGTTCCAAAAAGAGAAGAGACCATACAAATGCGGGGGACTTGGTTGTCAAAGCAGACCAATCAGAGCTGGAGATGGAGGTTGCGATGCGGGGCTGGTCAGGGTCAGGCTCACACATAGAACACGCTGAAAACATTTCAGCCCTCTATTGTACACGCTGAAATAGACAGACAGCAGGCAGAAATAGCACTGGACACGCATATTTCACACAAATACACACACGCATCACAAATTAACTTCACTGAACTCTATGAAGTAACTTGCTGAGTCTGATCTCATACTGTACTCATTCACCTTTGAGAGAGCCCAGATACCCATAATACACTTCAAGCCTTGATTCACCAATCAGTGTAGACTGCATTCTCTCATCAGATAGCACCAGGTTACAAAGTTGGGCAAGATGCTCAGATCAGTTTTTGTGGGGGTCTGTGTACTGCGGTGTCTATTGTCTGGGACTGGAAAAGGAGACAATGCACTCCTTTGAGCTGACAAACACATCCAGAGAGTGGAAGGTCGTGTGAAGGAGGGAGAGAAGGCCTTGTCAACATGCTTGTGTAACAATAAGAGTGTGTGACACAGGATGTGCTCAGTGGATCGGCAGGAAGTGTCCTCGACAATTGTGTATTGAGTATTCAGATCTTAGAGAAAACTGAAAAATATATTCACCCTGAAAGATCAACGTTGCATGACAGGGTAATGGTGGTGGCAGATTTCACTTGGTCACAGGTGATAATATGACGATGAGATATGAATATGAATTATTCTAAGAGGAGTGGGACGCTTAATTGTTTTAATCTTAGAATTGGGTGGGAACGTGCAAATGTCTTTTGAACAGCAAATCTTCTATCTAGGACAAACTACAAAATGACAATAAAACTGAGACAAAAGTTAATTTGTAAAAAATATCCCAGTATCCAAAGGTTTTTAAGGAGTTGTTTACCAAACATGAAAATTCTCTCATATTTTACTCACAATACAATGTGTATTAATTTAAACCAGTGCTTCTCAAATAGTGGGGCGGGACCCCCAGGGGGGGCTCGAAGCGACACCAGGGGGGACGCGCGAGACCCCGGGGAAAATACTTTTTCAGGAAGTGATTTTTTTGCACTGTCACTTATAGACATTACACCCCAATCACCCTGATAAGCCGCTTGAGTTTTAATTATTATTTATTGATTATATTTAATTTAATTTTTCAGTATCAAATGGTCCAAAAATATTATACTTTAAATAAGGATTGTTTTTTTTTCAGGCAAATTGATGCATTTTAAATCTTTTTTGTTACAGACTAAAAAACAATGTTAATAAAGTTATTCTTTGTTGTAAGTTGATCGATATTTTTATTTTTGTGTTTTCTTTAATGTTAATAAGGATACAATGTTTTGCAGATGTGTCATTTTATAGACAAATTATACTATTTGCAGTCGCGGCGGCGAGTTGGGGGGCGCGAAATGTTTACTTCTTCCTAGGGGGGGCGTGACAGAAAATAATTGAGAAGCACTGATCTAGGGCAAACTACAAAATGACAATAAAACTGAGACAAAAGTTAATTTGTAAAAAATATCCCAGTTTCCAAAGGTTTTTACGGAGTTGTTTAACTAAACATGAAAATTCTCTCATATTTTACTCACAATACAATGTGTATTAATTTAAACAGACAGATAATGGCAGTAAATTTAAGATAATAATTCGGCCAAAACTTACCCTATGATTTACTTGCCCTAAAGCCACCCAAGTTACTTACTGTATATGTCCATTCTTTTTCATACGAGCATATGAAGAGTTTAGTTCCAAAATGCTATAAACTGCAGTATTGTTTCTGGTCAGTATTAAAAAGTTAATTCTTAATTTTACGCAAAATCCGATATCCGCCGTGTTATTCTGTCATATTTTCTCAATTTTTTCCCAAAACGTGATATACGCCAGTCCTCTTTCTCTGCAGAATGCAATAAATCCGCTCAACAAATCACAGCGCACCATTCCACCCATTGTTAACAATGGCGGTTTGTTGAATACACAAAAAATCCTAGTTATCCTCAACTACTTTGTACTTCGTGATCAACAAACAAACCAAAACAAAATAATACTTTGATGGCATTGATAAACCTGTGGTAGTTCTGTGACGGCGAAGAAACGTAAGCCATCAAAATCAAATAATTTACGCGAAAGGCTTTTGGAAGACGGAAAAATGTCGGCTGTTGCTTGTTCTCACACGATGGCATCAAGCTTCTGTCATGATAACACATCGACCCCAGGGGATCTTATGAAAAACTTTACATTATTTTACTCGAAGCCAACGAAAATCGAGCAGGACTAAAACATTTTACAGCTGATCGCTGTCATCCCAACGACATCCCAATGACGCAGCAATGACAGCGTTCTTAATATGACAAAGTAAGTGTTTTGATTAATGCCATTAACGTTTATTTCTTTAATCAGTGTATACCACTATTCAACTAAATAAATTTTAACGTGGCAAAGATGATTGTACATTTATATATTGATTCAATAGATTTATAGCATTTTGAAAAAAAAAATCAGTTTTTATAATAAATAATCAGTTTTTATAATTAACCTTTGAAAATGTAATTATGGATTTGAATGTTTAATGTTATTATAACCTAAAGATGCTATGTGAAAGTTTGTAACAGAAAATACTGGTTTTCATCTTCGTAACTTTATTGCGTTTTGGAACCAACTTCATACATTCAGATATTTTTAAAAATGTCCTAGCTTTTCCAATCTTTATAACGGATGAATATAGGGTCCAGCTCCTTTAACTCCAGAGAATGTTGGTAATCTGAGGGTAATTGGGCAATTTTGTAAAGGAAATATCCATATTTAGAATTTAACAAAGGAAAATAACTAGCTTCTGGTAACGTCACCATCTTAAAGTCATCTGCATTCAAAAAAAAAAAAATATATAGCAGAAAGTTCATTTTTGAGAGAATTATTCTTTTAAACATCAACAGGTCACTTTCAAAGGTTCTTTAAGGTAAACAACATTTTAAACTTATATTAGTGAGCTACAGCGCTTTATATATTTCAGTATTTATGAAATTCACTTGAACCCTTTGGCTACAGGGTGTTGCCTTTCATTCACCTACATGTACAAAGAGCAATTAATTGCATAACACTCAAAATTTACTACATTGTTTCTGTGGTAAAAACTCCTCAGGAAATTGTAAAGCAACATCCCCATCCCTCCTGTGCAATCATCATTGAAAGGTGTTGGACATAATTTGGGTGGATTAGGAGATTAGCTTCTTATTGTGGTTTCACCCACGGGCCTTGTCTGATGTAACCCACTGATGAAATGCTTTGTCTCCAGTGACTGCCAGCTATTGTTACACCTCTCTCAGGGTCGGTTAGGGTCGTTTCCTCACTGGTATATTATTTCATTAATTTGTCTCTGCTAATGTACAGGGTTTCACACTCTGACCACCCCAACCAAAAAATTTATTTTCCAATCAGGAGATTGGAAGGGGAAGATTTTGTTTCTTATACATACTGTGATACAATCAGGGAATAACATTGTTATATATCAAATTGAGCAAAGCAGCCATTTCCATCTCTAAGGTCAAATGTAAGATTCATTATTCTAAATAAATATTATCTGCAAAAGATTTAAAATTTACTAAACACTGAGGTTAACTATCACACTACGACAGAAAATTTAACTCCTTAAGTACAAAATTCAATAATCACTTTCAATTCTTATAATATACAAATATGTTAAAGAGCACCTATTATCCGATTCACGGTTTTACATTTTCCTTGGTGTGTAAGTGTGTATTAGTACATGTTAACAATATGCAAAAAAGGTGCAAATCCAAAAAATAAGCATGACGCAAGTTATCGAATCCAATGTAAATCTCTTTTCTTGGATTACAACAAACACACGGATTGTAGGCAACCGTTTACTTCCTGTGCTGGTTGACATGACATTATCATAATCCTGCCCGTTTCTGAAATACAGCCTGTAAGTAGTCTATGTTTTCATATTTAAATTATTTACTACTGACTAAATCATGACTCAAATATGAGTTGTGTGCAGTGCAGAGTAGCACTTGTTGTTTGCAGTTTCTTTTTTTCTTTTTTATGAAGTTATATTTTTTTGGCCATTTTTGCCTTTATTTGACAGTGATTAAGGAGAGAATAGGAAAGTAAGAGGAGGAGAGAGGGGTATGGGATCGGCAAATGACCACCAGCCAGGAATCAAACTCGGGTCGCCGAAAGTGCGAAACCCCCACATGTCGGAGCGCTGCCCACAACACCATCGGCTCCGCCGTTGTTGTTTGTCATTTCGCTGATCACAAATGCAGACATCATTTAACGTTTTAGTAATCCTGTAAAATTGGCAAAGTTGATCGATCAGCTTGGTCATCTGCATTTAGTAAAGACAATATTAACTCTTGTCAGCATTGCATTGTGAGCTAATCTTCAAAACATGGTAAGAGCATCACATTTCCGGCTGACGTCAGACCAATCACAACCTACAGATTAGCTGGCCAATCAGGGACACAAAACTTTTTAAATCTGTGCGTTTCAGGAAGAAAGGGAAATCTGGAGCGACAAAAATTTACGGTATGTGGAAAACAATGTTTTTTAACCATAAACCACGCGAAACACATTGTATTATACCAAATACACAAAATAACGTTGTTTTTTAGCAACGAAAAGGTGCACTTTAAAATCCACACTGCAGTTATTGAGTAATGTAAAACCTGGTGGATTGTTTTCGTCAATATTCCAATACAGTGTGAACTGTAGACTGTAAGCCCTAATCATGTGTCCTACATAAATAAGTTAAATCACATTGATTTTATGATACAGTCGATCGATGTGTTGGCAAAGTAAATATTTACACAGATAAAATCTACTTATGTGAGATACAATAAGTACACTGTGTATAAATGAAAACCAGAAGCAAAGGCACCAGATAGCTTAATCGTCCAAATAACAGCCCTAAAAAGGTACTGACACCATTTTTCACTGTTGGCTTCAAATGTAAAAACCACTATTTGTGCGAAAAGATCTAAACCTATCCATGATTAAGAAAGATAATAATTTTACAGTGTCTGTACATTGCAATATTAGCACAGCCCATTGATCTGTGCCACACACATATACACATTAACACATACACATTAACACACACACCCCTGTCATTAGTGAACCTCCTGACTTCCTTAGCCTGCTGCTGCCCCAGCATCCCACCTATTGAAGTGCTACTACACAGAAGTCAGTTTTCCCTGTTCATAGCATACAGGGAGGGGAAGCACCTGTCCGCTGAATGCTGGGTAACCCAGATAATGGGACTACCAGGAGAGGCAGCGTCTGGTCAGATATTAACCCCCTACTGAGAAACGTCTGTCTGGATACACCTAGCTAGCACCGGCCATAAGACAAACCTAATGCAGAAGGGTTTCTGTGTCTGTGTGGCGGTACTACAGTATAACTTTTTTTTGTTAATTTATGAATTGAATACCAAGAGGTTGTCATTGTTTATTTACCCGCATGTCTCAAACTAGAATGGCTACATGTATGGCTAGAATGGCTATCCAGCTCACTGCAGTTGAAGATTATATGCAAGTAATGACTTAAATATCTGTTTCATACAAAGCTATCATACAATTCTGAAGATTGGACCAAGTCATATGGACCAATTTTGTAAATTGTAAATTTGTATGCCACAGTTAAAACAAGTCATACAGCTTTGAAACAACATGAGGTTAAAGATGAATATGACTTCCTTCCTTCAGTTGAACACAAACAAATAATTTTATATTAAAAATGCTGATATCTTAGCAATTAGGTAAGTATTAAAGGGGACATATCATGAAAATCTGACTTTTTCCATGTTTAAGTGCTATAATTGGGTATAATGCTATAATCTATCAACCTAGAAAATGTGAACAAGAACAACCCAGTAACTAATCTGCACTTCCAACCACAGCACTGAATGCGTTTACATGCACAGTCTTATGCCGATTATGCTTAATAAACTGATAACATGTGGGGTCATGTAAATGCGTAAAACAGTTTTCTTTAATCGGGGAAAGCCCATAAACGGCATAAGCAAAAACCGATCGGCACAGGTAGTTTTTTGCTCATTACCCCGATTTTGCGTGGCATGTAAACACATTAAAGGATTAGTCCATTTTCTTAAAAGAAAAATCCAGATAATTTACTCACCACCATGTCATCCAAAATGTTGATGTCTTTCTTTGTTCAGTCGAGAAGAAATTATGTTTTTTGAGGAAAACATTGCAGGATTTTTCTAATTTTAATGGACTTTAATAGAGCCCAACATTCAACACTTAACCCAACACTCAACAGTTTTTTTAACGGAGTTTCAAAGGTCTATAAACGATCCCAAACGAGGCATAAGGGTCTTATCTAGCAAAACGATTGTCATTTTTGACAATAAAAATAACAAATATACACTTTTAAAGCACAACGCCTCGTCATGTAGATCCGGTCGTGATGCGCCAGCTGACCCCACGCAATACGTCATGACGTCAAGAGGTCACAGAGGACGAACGCGGAACTCCGCCCCAGTGTTTACAAATGTGTTGAAAGAGGACCGTTCTGACGTTGTTGTATGTTGAATGATACTAATTAATGTCTTTGTGGCGGTTTATTGTTTAAAATGGTCCGCAAATGTGCGTTTTATAAATGTAACACGTGACCTCCCTACGTCACTACGCATTTACGTTAGGTCGCGCTGGACCGGACCTAGACGAAAAGTTGTGGTTTAAAAGTACATATTTTTTATTTTTCTTGTCAAAAATGACAATCGTTTCACTAGATAAGACCCTTATGCCTCGTTTGGGATTGTTTATAGTCCTTTGAAACTCCGTTGAAAAAAACTGTTAAGTGTTGAGTTAAGTATTAATTGTTGGTGTCTATTAAAGTCCATTAAAATGAGAAAAATCCTGCAATGTTTTCCTCAAAAAACATAATTTCTTCTGGACTGAACAAAGAAAGACATCAACATTTTGGATGACATGGTGGTGAGTAAATTATCTGGATTTTTCTTTTAAGAAAATGAAATATTCCTTTAACCGGCTTTCTTACGGTTTTGTTCATGTGCGCATGTCTCCCCGTGTGAAAGATAAACGTCAGACGCGGAAGTAAACGCAAAGTAATGCATAAAAGTCTCTGTCTGCTAAAGCAGTTGGCAGAGAAACTGCGAAAATAAAAACTGATGTTATATTTACAGGTTCTGGAGACACGAAAAGAGATAAATCAATGTAGCTTTGGACAGATATGCGTCGGTTTTTTGATCGACTATTATGACTGTATGCAATGATGTCACTACCTCACTACCTACCTACTATCCAATCGACCAAAATGGATCTTAGTACCATGTATAAACAGCCCCTTAGAGCCATGTTAGCATTGTGGTAAAACATGTTAGAATCATGCTAAATCATTTTAGCATCATTGTAATATTTTGTTGTCTGACCTTTGCCAAACCAAGCACTACTATACTCACATTTTCCTCAGAAATTGTACCAAATGGTACTCACTCATTGTGAAGCCCTCCGAAAAGCACATACAACTGTCATTAAAGTAATCTAAATGACCCTAGTGGGTTAATAAATGTACTCTAAAGCAAAACAATACATTTGTGGAAGATCAATATTTAGCAAAACCGAAATGTAAACAAGCAGACCTGAGCGATACATTCAAACATAACAGCAAATCTCTTGATTTAAAAAAAAAACAGCAGGACATTTTTTACCCAAAGTATTTTTTACCCAAATATTGTTTCTGAACGGCACAAGCGCTAGCTCATAAATACATTTTTTAACTCAGCAGTTCATAAAAGACATTCAGGTCTCTTTGATTTCAATTGAACACACAGTCCTCTCATTCTCCTAACACACACAAACACATTTGTGTTCATTCAGTTGTTATCTAATTGACTGTACTTAGTACTAACAAAGAGACCAGCTGGTGTGGGCTGGTGCACTGGGCAGGTGTCTAACACCCTTAGGTTCATTCACACACATTAGTGGGACGCCAGACAAGGTGGGACATTGGATTAATGACATACCTTTGGGAGGGTGACTAAATCTGGCAGACTGACAAACCTACAATAGTTCTGTTACAAACTAAACTCAACAAATATCACAAACTACAATTCAAAAGAGGTCAGACTGATGTTTGTCTATGAGACTGATTCCTACAAACACGGCAGATCACCATACTGTCGTGTGCTATGATGGGGCTGTCGACTTACATGAATATATATGTCAACTTACATTATATGGAGATATACAATGTTTGTTGCATGAGGTCACATTTGCATAGTGACCCTGTGGGAGGCTGAAGTGTGTGATTTGTATTTGCTGGTGAGTGGATAGGGGTGGATGAGACTGTAAGTGTGTTTTTGATGATGTGTAGGATCTGGCACAATTGAAAAATGTTACTGATTCCTCCCACTTGATTAACAGTAAGCCCATGTGTCTTTATGTCACAACACTCTGCATAATGCACTGCTGGGCATATAGGACCTGTTCACAGATCAGCTATACATTGGAAACTATAGGACACAAGTGTGTAACTGATGTAGATTGTAGATGTGTAGATTACGCAGGGAATGCTCTAAAAGTTGGATCAACTTAAAAATGACTTCAATTGGTAACACCTAAAAAAATGGGTTGTTTTTCAAACAATGCATGTTTAAGTGAAAAACACTTTAAATGAAACATTTAAAGCCAGCAGCCATATCACCCTGTAGCCCAAGACAGCTTGCCCACTGAAGCTAAGCAGGGCTGAGCCTGGTCAGTACTTGGATGGGAGACCACCTGGGAAAACCAGGTTGCTGCTGGTAGTGGTGTTAGTGAGACCAGCAGGGGGTGCTCACCCTGTGGTCTGTTTGGGTCCTAACACCCCAGTATAATGATGCGGACACTATACTGTCCTTCGGATGAGACGTTAAACCGAGGTCCTGACTCTCTGTGGTCATTAAAAATCCCAGGATGTCCTTCGAAAAAGAGTAGGGGTGTGCCCCGGCATTCTGGCCAAACTTGCCCATTGGCCTACTAATCATCCCTCATACTAATTGGCTATATTACTCTATCTCCTCTCCACTAATAAGCTGGTGTGTGGTGGGCGTTCTGGCGCAATATGGCTGCCGTCGCATCATCCAGGTGGATGCTGCACATTTCGTGGTGGTTGAGGAGATTCCCCTGTTCATATGTAAAGCGCTTTGAGTACTGAGAAAAGCGCTATATAAATGTAAGGAATTATTATTATTATTATTATTAAAGGTCCCATTTTTCCTGATCCTATTTTTCAAACTTTAGTTAGTGTGTAATGTTGCTGTTATAGAATAAATAACCACTGCAAAATGATAAAGGTCAAAGTTCACTGCCAGGCGATATATCTTATTTAACAGAAGTCCCCTTTTATAGCTTAAGCAAACGTCCGGTTTGGACTACAGCCCTCTACTTCCCAGTTGAATGATGTCAAAATAAGAGTTTCTGACTAAACGTCTGAATAAACACGGTCATAGCTTCAAAAACACAGGAAAAATGGGACCTTTAAGTTGAAATAACCTTTTTAGGTGTAACCAATTGAAGTTATTTTTTAAGTTGATCCAACTTTCACTTTTTACAATGTAGTATGAAAATGAAAGTTAACATACAGCATTACTTTGCAGAAACAATACCATATGGGTCCATTAAAGGATTAGTCAATTTTCTTAAAAAAAAATCCAGATAATTTACTCATCACCATGTCACAAATGTTGATGTCTTTCTTTGTTTAGTCGAGAACTAATTATGTTTTTTGAGGAAAACATTCCAGGATTTTTCTCATTTTAATGGACTTTAATGGACCCCAACACTTAACAGTTTTTATGCAGTTTAAAGTTGCAGTTTTAACGCAGCTTCAAGGGACTCTAAACGATCCCAAACGAGGCATTAGGGTCTTATCTAGTGAAACGATTGTCATTTTTGGCAAGAAAAATAAAAAATATGCACTTTTAAACCACAACTTTTCTTCTTCCTCCGGCTATGTGACGCGCCAGCGTGACCTCACGTAATTGCGTAACGGCGTGGAAAGGTCACGTGTTACATATATGAAACTCACATTTGCGGATCATTTTAAACAATACACTGACACAAAGACATTAATTAGTATAATTCGACACACAATAACATCAGAACGGTCTTCTTTCTCCACACTTGTAAACACTGGGGCGTAGTTTCGATATGTCATCCGTGACCTCTTGACGTGATGACGTATTAAGTGAGGTCGCGCTGGCGTGGTTTAAAAGTGCATATTTTTTATTTTTCCAAAAATGACAACTGTTTCGCTAGATAAGACTCTTATGCCTCGTTTGAGAAGAGTTCTTTGAAACTGCAATTTTCAACTGCATTAAAACTGTTAAGTGTTTGGGTCCATAAAAGTCCATTAAAATGAAAAAAATCCAGAATTGTTTTCCTCAAAAAAACATACTTTCTTCTCGACTAAACAAAGAAAGACATCAACATTTTGGATGACATGGTGGTGAGTAAATTATCTGGATTTCTTTAAGAAAATTGACTAATCCGTAATGACCACATGGTACGCGGCAAGCAGCGGAATCGCCATGGGGCTACAGCTTTTCTCGTGTATTGGAAGCGTTTGTGCAGCATTTAGTGCAAATAAGTTTATCTTCAACGGTGCCTGCCGTGAAGAGCTGTGTCCTTAAAAGGGACAGTTTTTTTGGGTGCACAGGCAAGACGTGTGGACCAACTCCGATTCACCTCTGTAACCGCCCCGGTTTTGCAGCTTCCGCACATCTTAAAAAAAGAACTAAGCACTCGCGGTTGCAGCGTACCGTGTGAAACGCCCATTAGATATTAAGATGGTCCATAAACTAATTCCTCCTCATCTTCTAAGGTAAACAGGTCAATGTAGTAGGCAAAAATGTATTGAAAGTACTGCTGCATCTTTTAATTAATTAATTTAATTTTTTTACATGTGAAGCGGTTGTTTATATAGAAGGATATAGGTACAGTAGGAGAAAAGTTGCAGAAACCTTAACTAAATGTAAAAAAGATAATAAAATAAAGACAATCTGGTGTGCAATTGGAACTTACAAAGCTGCATTATCATATAATGTGTTCCTGTAGCTCAGTTGGTAGGGCATTGTGTTAACAGCGCAAATGTTGTGTGTTCGATTCTCAAAAAAGTGTGTACCTTGAATTATGGATAAAAGGGTGTGCCAAATTCATGTAAAGTGTAAATGTCATCTACTTGATCTTCCTACATTCAGACATTGGCCAAAAAAAAACATCAAATATCAAGAAAAGATGCATTTCATTCCCATAAGATGCTTGTAGGGAAGCAGAGCATGCGTTGATGTCTACAGGAGTCTGGCTTTAGGGACATAGAGCGGAGGACATGCTTTTACACCAACCTACTGTGTGCAAGAGCACAGCGCCAAGAGAGCCGATCACGAATGCATTGAAAAGTCCCCTCACTGCAATTATTCAGCGAGTGAGCTACGATGATACACAACAAGGAGGAGAGAAAGAGAGCGGGAGCAGAGAGGAAAGGATTACCGTGAAGGCCACTAACACACACACACACAGATTTCTAAAACGGCAGCACTCTAAAAGTCCACAGTCATGACTAATTCAAAGCTCTCCCCTGCTATTGCTATCTGAGATCTGCTTTTCAAAAACAGATCTGTTCCAAACCCTAGCGGGCTGCCTTGCCGTCTACTGCCTACAGAGACAGCAGCCTATGGGAGCTAAGAGAGCTTCCTAACCAAAATTGACTGAAATGAAATGCTCTTTGGCCCCATTCCAAATGACTTTTCACGGCCTTTGCTTGCTAATTCATGTTTGTCTGTGAAGTCCATGTGCCCACAGGGTATCCTATTTGTAATTTTATGATTCAGAAGTGCTCGCCCCCTTTTTGGTGGCAATGCACCCTTTGCTTAGCTCACACTGGTGGTACAGATTCAACAGTGGACAATTACCCAACAGCCCACGAAGAGACAAAAGTATGTCCACGTTTGAGTACACGTGGGTGTGCTAGTGTGGGTGCCAAGCTTTGTTACCTTGTCTAATCAAAGTTTACAATATTATCATTTTTTGAACTAATTCACTGCACCAAAACCCGCTAATGTGTGACCAGTATAATTTTTCTTTGGAGTGTATATCGCTCACTTACAAAGACACACAAATGCAGGGAGGAGGTGTATGACCTGTGTGACACGGGTAGCAATCTGTGCTTGTTAATAGGAAGGGACATGTGCACGACCCATGGCATGTTTAGTTCATTGCAGTTCTTCCTACGGTATCTGGCCAGCCAAACACAAGGCAGATTTGTGTATCTGTGTGTGTCCCAAACACACCCTCACACTCAACGCTGCACTCAGACAAGAAAATAACTGAAAATTGTTCGGAGAGAACTGGAAAAGATTGGAATGCAGGAAAGACATTTGGCATTTGAAGACGCTCGCTTGCAGAACTCCGCTTTACACAGCAACACTAAAATAAACCAAAAGCAAGATGATGACCGAGTGTGTTGTTGCAATTGTGGGAGTGTCCATTGAACCTTTCCTTGCTTGGATTCTACTGTATGTTTTGTTATGTTATGCAGGCAGCTCTTAACAGCTGAGCTGGTTCTGTGCTTAACTTGGAAAATGTCAGGAGAGCTGGTAGAAAGAGACGCTGACTTCTCTTTTTTTCTTCGGAACTTACTGAACTCAGGTAATCATGGATTTTTGTTGATCAAATCTCTCACTGAAGTGACCACTAAAATAATTGAGTTTTTAAAAACAGCAGTTGCAAAAAGTGATGTCTGGAGGGCATATTTGTACAACCTTTTATTAATGTCCACTCAGGTTAGATTAACAAGTGATTCTCAAATGGGGGGCGTGAGATGGTGCCAGTTTTATGATACTTTATCAAATACAATTTATCATAAATTCTGTGTAATTAAAGAAAATTAGAAAGAAAAATAAGGCTACTAACCAACAGCATTACATTGTATCACTTAATATTTTGTTTAATTCAAATTCTAAGTTTGATATTGTTTTACATTATGCATTTTGTTTTGGAGGGGCGTGAAAGGATGCACCCACACACCCCATGTCGTTTTGCGCTGTTAATGCAGCCATGTTAATACTCTACCATAATAGACAAAATTTTCCAGAGTTGGACATCACTTTTGGCCACTAATGTACATACAAGCACAATCTATTAGTTAAGTGTATTAAAACCTTTACATATTGCAGGTTTGACTTGTTCATATTATTACAAAAAATTTTCAAACAGACACTAAAAGTGACACTCCAGCCAAATATCAAATGAAATTACCCCATGATTTACTCCGGTAACGGCGCCATCTTTAGCTCTTGTGACATTGTAGCTAGTTATTATAGTTTATAAAGTTAAAATATATATTTTTTTACGATATCATATCGATTACCCGCAAAAGACCTTTATTAACCCCTTTAAGATGTGTGGCTTACTTCCATGAAAGATGCATGGACTTTTTTGGGCTTTTAAGTCAGAAGTTTTTTTTTCCATTTTAGGCTTGGAGAAGCAAGGACATTTATTAAAATAACTCCAAATGTGTTCGTCTAAAAGATGATGGACATACAGTATGTATCTCAGATAGCTTTAGGGTAAGTAAATCATGAGGTAAAATTTTTAATATTTGGATAGAATATTGCTTTAAAAGTCATTCCCCCATTTCAATCTTCCACCTCACATACAATGGGTCTCATTCATCAAGCATGCGTACGCATGAATTTGTTCGTGAAATATGTGTTCGGACGTTTTAACTAACAAATCATAAATCAACAAAAACTTTCATACTAAAACTTCATACTGAATCATGATTTGTTAGTTAAAACATCCGTACGCATATTTTACGAACAAATTTGCACGTACACATGCTTAGTAAATTAGACCCATTGTTTGTAAGAGACTCACTGTAATCAAATTTCTGCAAAAAAAATAAAAAATATGTATAACTGTATAAATGATTCCTATATTATTTTAAAATTTTTGAACGTTTGGCATTTTATGAGCCACAGTTCTTTAAAGGGGACATTTCACAAGACTTTAAGATGTCAAATAAATCTTTGGTGTCCCCAGAGTATGTACTGTATGTGCAGTTCTAGCTCAAAATAACATACAGATAATTTATTATAGCATGTTAAATTATCCACTTTGTAGATTTTTTTTGCCGTTTTGTGTGTGTCCTTTAACATGCAAATGAGCTGATCTCTGCACTAAATGGCAGTGGCGTGGTTGGATAGTGCAGACTAAGGGGCAGTATAATCCCCTTCTGACATCACAAAGAGAGCCAAATTTTAATGACCTATTTTTTCACATGATTGTGGAGAATGATTTACCAAAACCAAGGTACTGGGTTGATCTTTTTCAAATTTTCTAGGTTGATGAAAGCCCTGGGGACCCAATTATAGCACTTAAACATGGAAAAAGTCATTTTCATGATAAGTCCTGTAAAAAGGAATTTTGTCCACAATGCAGGTAAAAAAAGTGACAATATTAAAGCCAATCAAAACATATTTGATGATTTTTAATTAAAATATGACAAAAATAAAAATAGCTTGTTGTGGCCATTTAAGATAAAAACTCAAGATCAAGACAAAAAAAAAGATTTATTGCAACATAGTGTCATGCTTGGTTAAGGCACAGCGTTCAGTCCAAAATGTTATTTGACTTGGTGCCGCAGTCACAGGAAGTGAGCTCTCATCCTCTTTCCCTTATCTGTACTTCCCACCGTCTAACAGAGAGAGTCTGGTCTCATCAGCAGCTGAAAAGCCCACCACCGGTGATATTTTAGCACTCGGGAGAAATAATAAAAGGCAAAATCAAATCATTTGATTAAAGTTGAACTAGGAGTGCGGGACCCCTGCCTCTGTTAACAACTGAAGCCCTTCTATCAGGAAATCAGACGGTCAATCAGAATAATTTGTCTGCTGTGATGATGACATCCTAAGTCTGAACAGACCCCCAACAGTGTGTGTGTGTCTGTGTGTGTGTGTGTGTGTGTGTGTGTGTGTGTGATCATCAGTGAATAGAGCTGTGAGAAGGCTTTCCTGACAAACTGCTATGCAAACACACACACTGAACGTTCAAGACAAATGATCAAGAGGTGGGTGTGTGTTTGTGCCAACTGTGATTTGGATCCGAGCAGTTGAGGGCAACAAATGTGCGTGATCCACAAACACATGGTGGAGTGCAAATAGTGCAATTGCCTGTGTGCAGAAACACTCACACTTAACCTTAAACGGGGAGAGAACCTTGCATGAACATGCCAGTGTCACATCCAACCCAATCTCATGTCAATATATACTTATTTTACAAGGTGGCTTTTTGTATGAATTCATGCTAATCGTATTTTTTGGTACAATATGCTTTCACCCCAGAGTTGGTTTTCTTTCAAGCGTTTTTGGATGATTGTATGCTTCAATTCACACACAAATCTCACAAAAAAATCACTTCTACGTACATAAAACAATTACCTGGCATCCTTTAAACATGGCATAAGCATGCACACTGCTACAGATAATAGCAGAAGAATCCTTCAATCTCATCTTTGGTTTCCAAGTACACCAAGCAATTTTTTTCTCCAGAAATTACAGGAAATGCATTACAGGGAATGAGAAAGAGTCCAAAAACGAGAGAGCCAGTGGGCGAGAGAGGTGTGCACTCCATACGACCACTTTAATGCACTAAGATGTTGTTGAGCAGGAATATTATTGATGTTTCTGTGGCAACATGGGTTGAAGCTGAGGATTATACGTCCAACACTCTTGAGAGAGAGAGAGAGAGAGGGAGAGAGAGAACCAAGAGGATGAGTGAAAATGAAACAACTAAAAGGGCACCAGGGCCGAGTGCGAGATGTAGAGAGCAAAAGAGAGAGGAAGTGGGGTACGACAAGTAAGAGGTGTGGAGATAATGAGAGTGAATCCACAACAGATAAAGATGTTGCTTTTAAATCTTTCTGGAAATCCTAAGCCACCTTCCTCTCTCTTTGTCTCTATCAATCAAATTGTCGGAAAATGATCATCTGTTCGGGATTATCTTGGCTCAAGCCATCTATCGAATTACAATAGCACTACTTTTATCCATCTATCCTAAGAGTCACTCTAGATGTGTGTTTGTGTGCGTGTGTGTGAATTTGCCACACATTTCCATAATAGTGTGGTATTAACATGCAGTTCAATCCATGTTAGAGTATACAAAGAATATTAAAATATAAATATGTATTAATATACACATACATAATATGATTATCTTCTAAATGTAATGAAAAAAATATCAATATAATTTCCCAAATCCATTTCTGGAATAGCCAGATAATGGCATGGTAAACATTCATCCTCTTTGTGTAGGATTTGCCAAAAGCTTTTGCTTTGCCAGAGGTATTTGAATGAATATTTGCTGGCCTTTCTTTTGATTCCCCTCATTTGGTCATTGTCGCAAAAGAGTAATTCATTTGTTTGATAAATGAAATGGCATTTCAATTATAAAACCTAATTATACACTCTCCAAAGATAATTCAAAAACACTCTCTCCACATAAACACCTGCTTCTCACATTACCTAAATGTAATCTCCTGACTAAAACTGTCTCCAGACTTTAGCTTATAAGTAAATTTCCTATTAACTTGCGTTAAAGGAAAAGAGAGCAGCAAGACAGAAAAGCTCTGGGTAGTTATAAACTGCACCATTCATTACCCAGATTAATACTTACTCAGACTTCCAATTACAATAATTTACTCACATTGCCACGAAATTTACAAGGGGAGGAAAAACAAAATAGCAGCAGGAGGTTGATGTGGATGTGTGTGTGTAAGAGAAAGAGGCTACAGGGTTTATTCGTAAATGGAATCTTAAAGGCTGTGATGAGTCAAAGTGCTCTATTTAAGGCTGTGCAGACACACAAACAAACATAAGCACACACTCACACACAAAATAATCCAAACCACAAAGTATCCAGAAAAGCAATTGATTGTAATGTTAACAGGCCCACTTGCGTATCATTCGGTCCAGTTAATTCTAGTTGGAATGGACTAATGTAATCCATTCACTTCAATCACTCCATTTCTGCCTCTGTTCTCCTCCATTTGATATCAAAAATATCTACATGCTTCACTTCAAAAACCTTACAATCCTCAGGATGACTCGAACCGCAAAAATAGACAATTTTAGGGTTGGCTAAATAATTAGGCAACTGTAAAATAAAGCAGGTTCCCTGGAAAAATATTAATTCTGAATCCTGAGAGGTTTTATTAACTGTTCTGACGTCAAATCTACCAGACAATAACACTATAGGTCTCAGAAAAAAATCGACAAAGTATTTGTAAAAAAGAAAGAAATGAAAAACTGAAGCAAGAAAAGGGCTACAAGCAGGAGTATGTGGGGGTTCGTTTCACTTTGGATTAAAATGTTGCAGCGGCTGCCACCTACAGGTGAAAGCAGGAACTGCATTAAAACAATTTGGTATGAACAGTCAAACACAGCAGATGAGTTTTGTCAGATTTAAGTGTAGAAATATGAAGATATTTGTATAAGAGACCCTTATTTAACATCAAACACCATTTTGTGAGATTTTTATTAAGGTAAAAATGTTTGAGGGACAGCAAAAAATAATAAATTATAAACCATGCTTATTTTCCTTAAGTTTCCTAGAATCTTATCACAACTAAACATATTTCAGTAATAAACTCATTGGATTTTCTTTTTTACCTATGGCGACTTTTATGTACACTGGTCAATTTATGCAATTTTTAAGCCTTTCTGTAGGTCTCATTATGACTATATAACTTCCCGGACAGGGTTTAGATTAATCCAGGACTAGGCTTATATATTAGGATGCTATTAACAGATTAATCTATAGCAGAATAAAAGTTTTTGTTTACATCATACATGTGTGTGAAGTGTGTATAATAATTATGTGTATATAAATATGCACACATGCATGTATAATTTTAAGAAAAATCTATATTTATATATTAAGTATTTATATTATATATAATACAAATTATACATAAATATACAAATGTATATACGCATGTAAACATTTCTTAAATATTTACATGCATGGGTGTGTATTTATCTATACAAATTTATTATGCACAGTACACACAAATATATGATGTACACAAAAACATTTATTCTGCTATAGATTAATCGTTATGCATCCCTAATTAGGACATTAAAGTAGTTTTTAGAAAGCTACCTTACAAATAAACATAACTGGGGTGCCTTTTAGGACAAAACGATGGCACTGATATATGATCAGATATATCAGTACAAGGTGTTTTTAAATTAAGGCTGGTCTAACATGCATTTTAGTCTGGGCCCTGTCCACACCCAGATTTAAATTTTAACACAAAGAAATCCATCGTAAAAAGTGAAATGAAAACATTTTTAAAATCATGGTCATTTAAACAAAGACTGAAATCCTGTAAACAATTTTACTATTTATTATTTGAAAATATCACTGTCCTTCAGTGTCCAACAAATAATTTTGCAACTACAGTAAAAACAAGTTTGTGCCTCGCTTCCACATGATGAACATCATATCCGAGATTAAATAAGATGTAATATGTGAATAAAACAAAGAAAATCATGGTAAATAATAATTTGTTAAATATTATTAATCATTCCAAAGCTCTAATGTTGTCAATTATGCAAAAATAATGATGTATAAATTTGAATACAGTAAGTATGAATACAACAAAATGTTAGATTAACTTTAGCAAGACAAAAAAACTTGACATTTTATGCTGCCATGTCATTTCCATGTCTGTAGGTGCACTATAGGATGTTATGAAAACTAAAAGATGTGGTTTAATGACATTTGTGCAAATATGAATCTAGTTAGAGCAAATAAAATGTGCTTTAACTGAATTTCAAGAACTTTGTTAGGCTGTATTGAAGCGGAATGGGAAAAGGCTGTTTGTCTAAACACAGTCCTCACACAGGAAACTCACCACAGCTTCACAACATTACAAAAATCCTGTCAGACTTGAAAATAAATAGGGCTGTCAAAAGATTAATCGCGATTAATCGCATCCAAAATAAAAGTTTGTGTTTACATAACATATGTGTGTGTACTGTGTATAATTATTATTTATATATAAAAACACACCCAATCATGTATATATTTAAGAAATTTTTTTTATATTTATATATAAAATATTTATATTTATATATAATATAAATTATAGAAATGTATATACAGTATTTAAATGCAAATATTTCTTAAATATATACATGAATGTGTGTGTATTTATATATACATAATATTTATACACAGTACACACACATATGCTATGTAAACACAAACTTTTATGTTGGATGCGATTAATCGCGATTAATCTTTTGACAGCCCTAAAAATAAATGGCAAAACGAAGAATTAAACTGTGTCTGAGATCAGATTAAAAAAAGTGTCTCACGGTATCTATTACACATTACAAAATTGTAAACATTTCAAAGAAAAAAAATCCATCCTCTTTGCCCCACACTTCCAGGAAAGGACAAATCTGAACTTGTTTTCCAAAGTTTAATATTAATAGCAGAATTGTATATATTGTCAAATGTGTTGGTAGATTCTGTGTGGAATATAACAACTGTATATGAGTATCTCTCATACAGTGTATATAAAAGCATAAAAGTACGTATTACTGTAAGTACTCTATTGCTTTGCATTGTGTGAACATCTGCAATAACATACAGGTACTCACACACACACACACACACACACACACACACACACAGAATATCTTTTGATTGATTTGTTTATGTACACTGTAAAATGTAATTAGTTGACCTTACTTAAAAAAAGTATGCAAACTCGTTGCCTCAAAAAAAGTAAGCAAAGTTAGATTAAGATTAGTGATTTAGAAAAGCTTGTTTATTTTAAGTGTGCAGTACTAATCTAGTAGTACCACTAACACGCTTTTTTTAAGTTCATGTAACTTTTTTCATTTAAACCCCACTTAGAATTACTGAATACCTACAACTTAATATTTTTAGTTCTGCTTACTCAAAGAAACCAATTTCCTTTAATTCGTCCTTGTTTTGTTGTTACGATCTAGTAAACACATCACAAACATGTAATTTAAAAGAACACTCACTTGATTCAGCTACATTACATCATTTATTCAATGCACATTCACATACATAACAGCAGCTAAACAAAGTTGTGGTTTATTTAAATGTAGACAGTTAAAATTTAACTTTTTTACATTAAAAAAATGTATTCAGTTAAAAATTGCATTTTAAACTGAAAGTACAACAAATGCTTTTGTGTCCCAAAGTGAGCAGTGAAAGGATTAAAGCAACACAAACAAAAACATCACTCCTTGGGGTTTGTATTTGTACTACATTACAACTATAAAAAGCTTTCCTAAAACAAAAATGTTAACAGGACAACCGTGGTAGGTTATTTTCTGACATTATTATCTAATACTAACACTTAATAAACAACTCTTAATAAAACACGGTGGCTCTGTTTCCAATATAAGCATACCTGCATAACATTACAGACTTTAATAGAATTTCTTTTTTTATTAAGATCAGAAGCAAATACAGTTGCATGACAGCATCAAACTGTCTCTAATAACAGGAGAACATTAATAGCTGCAAAGCTTACAAAGTGCTATCTGACAGCTCTTTATTGTTCTAACCCAGAAGACTGTTCTTCAGAGTCAACCGTTTTGGTGGGAGGTTTTTCTTTCCCAGTCCAAGCATCACAGTCTGAATGAAGTTGAGTGTATTTGCCATGCATTTTGGGTAATCCAAATGCAATGCATATGTAAGCCCAAACAAAAGACTTGAGGCAAGTTCTTAACATTATCCATAACAATACCTCCCTCCAGAATGATGGCAGTGGAGATGGGCTGGAGGACCACTAAGCTTCGTGAGGACTATCTTCACTGACAACCGTCAGGACACCAACAGTGATGCGTTCTAGAGCCTTGTCTCTCGCTGCATCCTACAAAGACACAAATTCTTTAGCATTGCAATTTATGCTAGTCTAAAAGATTCATTTTTATTTTTGTAATGTTATCAGAGAATATGGCTTTAAATACATTTTCACATTGGATTGTAACAATAAAGCAAACAAAATATATTTGATTTGGTTAAACTACAGCTATGAAGATCCAATAAGGTCTATACATTCTTGAACAGTAACACTGACTGTTCAACCTAGACTCCTAATCCTTAAATTTGAAATGAATGAATATGTATAACGTTTATTTGGAACATTTTATTTCTACTTACATCTCTCAAATTAGTTGTGTAGGTATTAGGGGTGTAACAATAAGCGTATTCATATTGAACCGTTCATTGGACCATTTTCCCTGCAACCAATATTTTGTTATTTGAAATATAGGCGCATCGCGAGTAGGGATGGACGATATGGCCAAAAATCCATATGGCAATATGCATTGTGGCCTCTTGCGGTATGTATTGCGATATGTTAATTTTAATAGACTCGTTTCAGAACAGGTTATATAGACCCTTAGGAAAGCCAAACTGCTAAATGTATTTTTTTATACAAGTAAATCGTTTATTTGGCTCTGGTAATTTCTACCTACCGCGGGCTCTTCTACTAGAAAATGACAACAGCATCAGAAGCATACAAATCAGCACTACGCTGCCCCTCTCTCTCTCTCGTTTGCTTACGCATGCACGCACACACACATACACACACACACACACAAGATATTTACTTTGAATTTTTTTAATTGATTCGCTTTTGTTGTAATCCAATTGCTCTGATGAAAGCATAACTTTTACTTTAACATGCAATAATAACAGTTATTAGTTGAAAATACCTTTTATTGCTGGGATTATGGAATGTGAGGAGGATTGATTACCATTCTGCTTGAGCCTGAAAGAGGACAGTTTAAAAAAAATACAACAATTTAATACAAACAAAATTCACCACAACTCACAAACAAGTACGTTACATGTGAAAACTAACATAGGCATATAACCCACAGACAGTTCCCCTTATTAAAATGTGCACATTATATACAAGATGACCTTGAATAATAATGTTAGCAACGGAGTATGCCAGCAAATACGTTACCTACCATAACAGGCTATGATAAACGGTGTACAAAAATTCAGACAGGGAGACACTATTGTCTGTAACGTGTCTGATCTGGGTACTACACGTGGTAATCATGGAAACGGCAAAGCTACGAATATCGACCAGTGTTAAGTGCGAGTGTTAAATAAAATAACATTGTGGGGATATCCCCAATCATGTGTCGACACACGTGGTAATCTTGTTTTAGATAAGCACAGACTGTTATTATTGGTAGCTAAATTAGCATTAGTGCTAACTTTACAGCCTAGCTTAAAATAAAACGATACATACTTGTTCTGCCTAAACTTATAAAAATCAGTTATAAAGCTCTGGAAACTCACAAACCACCGGGATCAGTCTGTCATCATGCTAATCTGTACGTTACTCGACAAAAGTTACCTTACTATGCTGCTTTGACTTCATGCGGCGCCGCAAGAACCGACAGCCGGATGACGTCAAAGTACCGCGAGAATGATTCAAGCAAATCTTATTTCGTCTCGCTCTCGCGAAACTTTGACGTCATCCCGGTGTCGATTCTTGAGGCGCCGCACAACATCGAAGTTATTCCTGAATTTCAACGTGTCAAAAGTCTTAAGTTACCAATTTTCAACACCGAGGAAGTTGTGGATTGAAAAAATAAAGTATTTACCAAGTTTCAGCAAAATATAAACACGTTATGTCTATAATATATAGTTAGCTAGCGTAAGCAGACATTACTACACGCATATCAAGCACAAAACACTGGGGCTGACTTACAGAAACAAAACGATGTGCACACGGGTAAAATATTTACTCACCAAATGAGTGTTCCAAGCAAAATAATATCGGCTGAAGATAATCACAAGTGCCGTAGAAGCGATGTTTAGGTCCAGCTCCACCTGGTCAGTTGCAGCATGTGGTGAGGTGACATAACGACCGTCTGCAAAATTACGATTCCCGCAAATCCAAGACCCGCCCCACGAAGCACCTTGATTGGTTGGGTTTAGGCATGTCAGAGAGGACTGATCTGCGCATGTCCACATGTCATAAACTTACTTTTTCTATATTAATCCAGCTCACGTAGACTGAGCTGGTAAGATTTTTCAACCTCAAAGTACAAGTAACTCACTAAAAGCAAGTGTTAAAAGCAGGTTGATAAAAACTGATTAAGGTCAATTTACTATTTTTAAGTAAGTACCATGTTTGCATTTACAGTGTACTACACTGAATGGCTCTTAGTACGAAGGACTGAAGAGAACAATCGGCAAGCTTGATGTATGTGGAGTGCTTTTGAAAGGCAGGAATATTCCCCATTAAATAGCTACAAAAACATCTGTTTGCCCATTTTGTACATTATTGGAAATCGCGCTGGAAATAATAGTAGGTAATGACTTTTCATCATGGTGACGATGTAAATCAGATTATAGTGCAAACTGCAACTCACTTTGGATAGCAGACAACTACAAAAAGAGAAAGATGGAGTAGTACTGGAATGTGTTGCAGGTTGGGCTCGAACTTATGTAAACATGACTGTGTCAAGAGCTGAGGGAGTACTAAGGTGAGGCAGGTGAACAAGCACAGTATCTACACCATTCACATGGACTTCACCCCATGACTCCACGCAACATACCGTTATCAACACCTTTAAGACAAGCCAAAAACTGTGCTTGTTAAAAACAGATCCTTATCAGCTTCAATCCAACTCAGAGCTCATTACTTTTAACTCTCATTAATATGTAAATTCAACAAAAGTGTGGAAAAGGGTCTGATGGGAAATGTTATTTATTATTACTAATGCTAATATGTTTGGAGGTTTGAGACTCCGATGGAGATTTTGAAAGCATTTTCTAGTGCACTTTAAATTATCTCATGTTCTCATAAAAATAATAAATTAGATTTGTTAATAAGCATTCAAATTCAGAACAAAACCATAACCCACAACATCTGATGCTCAATTCTCCAATCATTCATATCAATGAAATACAGAAGCCTCAATAACATGTGGACACATAAGCCACACTTAACATCATGTTATGAGAAAATAAAAAAACTATTCTCACATTTAACAACACATACAGTATTAATGCATGACAATATGCATTACATTACATCTATATCCCTTAATCATACATCATACCTACACTTAAAGGGGGGGGGGGGGGTTAACGGTATTTCATGCATTCTGACTTATTTACACAGTTAAAGAGTTGGAACCATTTGAAAGTATGATGGAGTATTTCTGTGCTGAATGCACTTCGTCAGGGTTTGTACAAGTTTCGGAAAGTTTTGTTCAACTACTGAATCTGTAGCATAATCGGTGCCACAAGTACTGCGGAAGTCCTTATATGGGCACTTCAACCGGAATAGTGCACGCACAAACCAACCAAGAGCCGACACAAAATCAGTGTTACCAAAGAAGTGTGTTGTTGTTGTTGTTTGTGAGGGAAATTTAAGCTTCCCAAAGAACCCAACATTATGTGAACAATAGGTGTAGTTTGCTTATTCGGGGTAGAAGCAGAGTTGTGCAAGTTTGCTGTTTAACGCTGTATTTTTTTAAATGTGGGCGGTTCCAGTGATAAAGCAACCGGGTCATAGGCGGTAAGTAAAACTGCATCAAATGTCTGTTTTTGGCAATTGGCGTGTAACTTCATAAAATTCATAAAAACTTTACTTTAATTAGCAATACAGATCTGTCTTTTGTAAATCTGATCAAACTAAAGACTCTTCAGAGATACAGTAAAGGATGCACCACTACTCTATAGAGGATATGCACGTGACGTCACCTTCGGCGAAAGTGCCTGTGGTTACGCCCACTGAGTGGCAAAAGACAGAGCGACAGCATTAGTGTACATTGTGAAATCAGCAAAAACACGGGGAAAACGTGTTTTAAATGGGAAAAGGCTGTTGTGGGATAGACTGTACTAACAGATTAAAAAGAATTTGGAGCTATCATTTTACAGAGTGCCAAAAACACAGAAAGGAGAAGAAAATAGATCGTTCATGCCAACGTCCACAGACCACAGGTGGGTTGACAAGTTGCTAGGGTCACTATCAACCAGAGGTTTTACTTTCTACTTAAAAGTATTTTTTCAAGTAGCCTACTTGTATTTTATCAGTGTTTTTCTTTGGAAAACATAGCATATTATCATAGCATATAACAAAGCATATTATCATAATTTTTACTCTATTACATTCATAAATACAAGTTTTTGTTTTACATTTAATATTTAAGTACATTAACGTACTTTTACTCAAGTAATTTTACTCAAGTAAAGTATTAAATAATTTTAATATGCAATATTTAAGAATACACAGTATGATTCTATGTTTTAGAATGTAGTGAAGTAAAATTTTTCCCAAGACAAACACCCTAATAAAGCACAGATGCTTGGAAAATGTAACTAATACAACTAAGTATTGTCCAACTCTGCTATCAAGTCCAACTAAATTCAAGCTGTTTTACTGGCATTTTCGCAGCAACCGCTATGAAAACCAGCCATTTTGTTAAACGTTTGCCACTCAAAAGGCCGTGCTCTGGTGTTTTCACGTGGAAAAGTGACGTCAATGCACACCCTCTTTAGATACTCAAGATTAATCAGATTAGCAGAAACAGCGTGTCTTATGTGACCTTTAAATGCTTCAACAATTAAATTACCTTACTAAGTATTAATAAGCAGTAAATTAGGAGTTTACTAGGCAAAAATATCAAATAAAATAAAATTTCAACGTAAATGGTACTTGAACCCACAACCTATTTCTCCAATCATGAAGCATGATGTCTACTGAAGGTATTGGTTTCATAAAGATTGGATAAAACATCCAAATTCAATATCAATCATATGCATCAATATACAACCTAGCTGCATATAAAACCAAATCTTATAGATATACTTGATTAAATGTCTACAACATTACAGCTAACCGCATATACAACCTGTTACACACAGTCCCAGCATATTTGTGTCCTGCAAAGTGGAGGAAGTAGACCAAGTGCTTTTGAAGGCTCTGAACACAAGGTCATCACCTGAAAGTGCAGTAAAAGAATAAAACGCTACCAGAAATATGAAATAGAGAGAAAGCAATGATAGAAAGAGAAAAGCTAGAGTGGTGGGGGTCACTAGATTGTGGGCAGATGGAGGCTGAGAGTGGAGAGGAAACACTAGAGAGCCATTACAACCATAGCAGCAATGATGACCTCACAAAAAAACAACCCGAGTATCTGTATTGACCAGTTAGGTTTCAACCATCTAAATACACTCAGACACAAACGGATGCTCTTATGACTGAGATTAGATCAAAACTCACAGTACTTCTTGGTCAGCCTCAAGGATAGAAAATGTAAAGAAAAAGAACAGGTCACACCGTATAGCTGGGTCGACATTTTTTCTCAAGTAAAATATTAATTTCCTGTGCCACAAAACTCTGAAAACACTGAATAAAGTGTATAAACGAAAGTATATTTAAGTCTAAAATTAAATTAGTAAGTAAAAAAAAGTATACCGTATGTGTTACAATGACCTAAAATGAAGTCCCACTGCCCCTCTTAGCGTTTCAATAAAAGGCTAAGTGTGTGACATTATCATTATCATTATAAGAAGTGAGGTTGAGGGAATGATTGGCCATGTCTCTGTTCACGGGCATCTAATCAATACTGTAAGTAATAATGCACTTTCATTAAGACACACTCCAGAGCAAACAAATACAGTGCACGCTTATCTTAACCAAGTGTTTACTACAGCCCAGTGAAGTTTTTAGTGCGTAAGGGATTGTGTACTTGCATCACTCTTAAACCGTGCTATGACATATGTATCTGTAAAAGAACTGTGATGTGTAAACGTACCGTAACGTGTTGTATGTGTCTCTCTCTATAATGGTCATTGGGGCATGAGGTCCTCCATCAGCAGGGCATTAGCACTCTGTTGCCCGCCTGGGTATCGATGGGCTGATGTGGTGATGCCACCCCCTAAGGGCTGCCACGCCCTCTGAACTGTCTGGCAGAGTGACCTCTGACCCTGGGGCTGTTTGGTAGGACTGCGTTGACTGTGACACAGTACTGGATATTGATCGTCTACTGACACCAGGACAGCACTTAACACTCCGACTGTGGAAGTAATGGAGCCTGCCTGCTGTTATTACTGACCCAGTGTCTGTGTGTGTGTGTGTGTAAGACTCTGTCCATATCCTTTGCTGTCCTTCTCTATTAATATTAAAAAATGAACTCTTATGTATCCAGATGAGACACGCATTTTAACCACATGTTGCTGAAAATTTGAATTTCTATCCGCTGTAACAGAGAGATAGGTGTATTTTCTATGAGGACGCGCTCCCGTCCTAACATGCAGCGCAATGCATCTTTACATCCCCATCAAACAGCATAACTTATACAACATACATCTATCACTGACATTGCATCTTCAAACCGAAAGTTTATTAAAGTATTTGTATGCGTTTTAAAAGGACACTCCACTTTTTTTTGAAAATATACTTATTTTACAGCTCCCATAAAGTTAAACAATTGAGTTTTACCATTTTGGAATCCATTCAGCTGATCTACGTGTCTGGCGGTACCACTTTTAGCATAGTTTAGCATAATCCATTGAATCTGATTAGACCATTAGCATCGCGCTCAAAAATAACCAAAGAGTTTTAATATTTTTCCTATTTAAAACTTGATTATTCTGTAGTTAAATCGTGTACTAAGACCATACCATCGGTGCAGCAGGCACAATGAAATTACGCAGCGCCCGAAAATAGTCCCCAGCTATTGAAAGTTACCAAGGGGACTGTTTTATTTTTATTACTTTTAACAGACATTCTCTAAAAAACAACAATACTATACCTGATTAAATAATATAACAAAGGCAACATCTGTGCTATTACTTTATCTAGATTAACAGTTACAGTCATCAAAGAGCTTACATATTAGCTTGAAAAATCAGTATCGGGCATTGGTATCGGCCGATCATGATGACAAGAGTCAGTACTTGGTATCGGCTGCAAAAAACCTGATCGAAGCATCCCTAATTTATACTAATTAATTTTTTTTAATCACCTACTTTAATAGTAAAATGACTCAAAGTAAACAAAAAAAATTTATATTTGGCAGCAAAAATCATGCAAAAACCTAAAAAGTCGATGCATAATTTATTTGGGGTGGCTGGGTGTTTTTTTTTATAGATTTTGGTGTAAAATGTCATTTGGACATGACACTACTGTAACATATGAACTAGTACCATGTTACACACTAAAAAATGCTGGGTTATTTTCAAAATTATTCCAGAAAATGTTTATATTTGACTCAACAATGGGTTAAAACTAGGCATGGGCCGGTTACCTGTTTAAAGGTATACCGAGATTTTAAACAGTCAAGGTTTCAAAACCACTAAAATGTTCTGTTATACCGTCTCCAAGGTATGAGCTGTGTTTATACAAAATTCATTAAATCATTAAGTCAAGTGATTGATTTGATGTTCACATTTAAAGCAACACTAAAGAGTTTTTGCTCTTTGCTCCCCCTACAGGTTGGAAGCGGAATTGTCCATTACCACTGCCGTACATAATTTAGCCTACTGCAGCAGCTGGCTCTGATTGGATTGTAGGTCTGCCGTAAAACAAGTTTTTGTAGTTTTCACTCAAACTACAGGGCCGCGACCCAACGATTGGAAACTTTTTTAGTGCGGTTTTGGCCAATAGAGGGCTGCAAAACGAATGTGAAAGTGCCCTGTTTCGAGTGAATGAACGACTGAAACTTTTTTGGAAACTTTATTTTAAGGTAAAAAAAACTCTTTAGCGTTGCTTTAATTTACATTACGAAAACAGCAGGCTGGGCTCATCCCTTTTGGCCTTATGCTGGGTTGAAAATAACCCAGCATGTTGTAGAGTGTAGCATCATGATGTACACACTAAAAATGCTTGGTTATTTTTAACACAGTGCTGGGTCAAAAAGGGACCAACTCAGCCGTTGGGTAAAATTAACCCAGCATTTTTTTTACATTTGACCCAATACTGGGATAAAACATCCCGACATATGTTAAATTACAACCCAACGAGTTAGGTTTGTCCCTTTTTTTGCATAGAAAATTACCCAGCATTTTTTAGACACGCCATTATTTTAAGTACATGAATATATTATGATATTATATCAGATAACATTGCTGTGCAGTACTTTTTGGAAGAGTTTAGGCCAAAAGTAATTTCTATAAACAAGCGACAATGAAAACGGGTATTATATCAAACTGGCAGTGAAAGGATCAATAAAACTCTCACTGTCCCACAGCCTCTCACTTTCATGGCCACAAGCTTGTGTCTGACTGCTTCATATCTGCAGCCCATCTCTTTATTATTTACAGTAATAGCCTGTCAAAGCTGTGCATTCACTCTCTGTAAATAACGTACACCCACAGTTGGGCAATGTGCATGGTGCATGCACTGACCAGTTAGAGCTCTCTCTCCGTGGCAGCCCGGGGCTAGCTGCTAAATGGAATGCTTCACCTCAATTGAATGGGAATCATTTCGCCTTTATTTCTCCATGTGCATGACCTTGTCTTTCTTCCCCTGTGTGAGGTGAAGGACGCAGGGGGCTTGCCGCTGGCTGGTGGGGGCTTAGTACAGGCTGAAGAGGGGCATTAGAGGAGCGGTCTTTACCAGACGCCGGCCCGGAGCCCAGGTCACGGCGGGGAAAGAGGCTCTTGAGTGATCTGATTGCCTGGTGCACGATGCGGCGGTCCTTAGAAAGGTTGCTAATAGCATAGCCCCCTTTTAGCGAACAGGACAATACTGGCTAATTTAATCTGATGCAGAGCTCTTGTGTACACACAAGAGTACACACAAATGTGGACGGACGGTTAGCGGAAGAAAAAAGGCAAAAGATGTACAAGCGGCACGCACACACACCCACACATACATGCATGCATTCCTGCTGAGACTTGTATGAATGCAAACATACACTTACACTACACAGGCTCTTGAGGTTTCGTGCACTATACTGGAAAAGCCAATGACGCTTGTTTTGGATTGATTAGTAAAACGCTGGGTTTTGTGGTCTGGGAGAGAATGGACTTAAATGATTCTCATTGATCAGTGATGCCCCACTTTGGAGCGCGCTATGGGTTTCAGCTCACGCTAACAGCGAGGGCAACATCACATCATCGGTTGTGTGGCGGTGTGTTAAATTGAGAGTGAGCGAGTGAATGAATGACAGCACGAGTGCGAAGTTCAGACAGACTGAATTACCACTTCACTAAACGTAATGTGACACTTCTCAATTAATATCTTTATCACAAGTGGAATTAAGCATCAATTTAACAAGTTAGCCACACCAGCTAATCGCTTTTATTGCAAAATACAATAACGTGAAATTTTACGAGGGAAGAGGGGACAACCAAACTGGATTCATAGGGGCGTTATTTAGACCAAAAGGGAACATTTTGGTAAATTTTGACCTTGGGTAAGAGAAATTTGTTAGGTTGTATGAAACTAGTTTGACAAAGTATGAGAGTGCCCCCAACTGGAAACAAACGAAGGACTCCAGCATAACTATAAAATAAAAAAAGAAAAAATTAAACAATTACGATGGAGACGCTGAGTGCGACTCGAACATAACCACCATGACGAGAGCTTTAAATCGACTGATCCCTGAAACATCTAAATAAACATGCCTCCTTTCCACAAGTATCCCCGTGAAGAGTTTCGCCAATGTGTTTTTCTCACCGTGTCAAAACACAGAGGTCACATGAGAGGCATTCACTGCCATTTCAGAGGCCTCAGGTAAGAGAGATGCAATTAGGACGCTAGCACGATCAATTAACCAGCTCTCCAAATCTACAATAATTAGCTTCCCCATTGTGGTACAGTTGTAAAAAGCCACTTGGCAAAGCGGCGAAAAAGCATCTACTGGATTGTTTGGAGGGAATGTGGGTGTGTGTGTGAGTATCATTGTGTGCATCTTTGTGTGGTACAAACTGTTATACAGAGTGTGATGTGATTGTGTTTTGGAGAAGGGGTGGGTGTTGGCAAGCTCTTTAACTGCTGTGCTTACAAGCAAGTGGATAAAAACAATAGTGCATCTCTCTCAGATATGTGAAGATACATACTGTACTGTACATCAGCCCACAACTTGCATGTTTAAGCAAAAAATTACAGTTTTTCAATAACAATAGCTCTTTTCTTAATGATGTGCCTCGGTTATTGGGCCATACACACACACACCCAAAAAGCACAGTGGGAAGTCCTGGCATCATCTGGCCACTGGACCAGTACTACATCAATCCCCCATAATCCTTTGGGCCGGACGGGCAGGGAGAGGTGGGTGAAAGAAGCACTGGGATCACCCCCTTCACACTCCCCTAATTCTGTTTCCTGATTGGTCAGCCTGTCCTCAATATGTTTTGTGAAGCATGAACCGCTGGGTTGGGACTAATAAATGACTTCTTCTTTTGCTGGAAGATTACATCCCCTCATGGCCCAACCAAGACAATGAGACAGGAACCAACCTGCTAGAATAGAGGTGGTCTGCCCGCTCGATGGGTGAGAAGGTAAGCTAAACCAGTACTAAATATCCATTCACAATGTTTATTCACTACTAGGCCAAAAAGATTGACTAAAGGAGCACCATAGATTTAAAGTTACTCCATAGTTTCAATGTTCCCCCATATCATAGTTTTCAGACCTTCAATATTTAAGTATGCATGTATTATGTTGGAAACTCATGATAGTAGCACAAGTGTTGGGGCGCTGTCCTGTGCTGGAAAGCCAGCGATGTGACACAACTTGTCCTACGTATGATAAAGTGCAGACAATGACTAAGCCAAGCAATTATACCGCAACCCAAAAGCAGGGGGTGTGAGCTTCTTAATCTTGCTTCTCTTGCCAGCGCAGAGATCTTGAGGTGTCATGTTCCTCCAAAACATTCCTGCTTATTTCGCTCCAAATGGCCGACGTTTTGTCGCCAGTGCAGGGCCCCCGTAATGAACCTGGGGGGATCTTCAGAACTCAATGACTGGACGTAATTACTTCTCTCCCTTTCTTCGCTCCTTTTCTCCTTACTGGCTCTCCCTCTGAGTCGTACCGGCCCCCTGCTTTCAGGCTGGCTGGTCAAACACAAAAGGCAGGCTGCACCGTGGCCAGCTAGGGGGGGTTTGGGACCTCGAACCCTCCGATCAGCTGTCAGACACTGAGCAACTCTACACTGTTTGCCATGCATGTGACCTCACACAACTGACCTTGACAGCAATTAAACAAAGTTGTGTGATTCTACGCTGGCAAATTCATGCTATCAGTGCTGCCTTGTTTAAACCAATTACTTCATTCGCATCATAATCTTAAGATTATTTGTTTGTTTGTTTTTAGGTAATATATGGATGTGTCTATAGGTATCTTGGCCTGGGGGTTTTGAAATATGAAAATATAGACGTTTCATCAGACGCACACGAGTTGTCGCGGTTACTCGCCAGAACCGAAGTGAACTTCTGGTGCCTCATTTATAAAGCGTGCATACGCACAAAATTGGGCTGAAAACATGCATACGCCACTTCCCATGAAAAAGTTGTGATCTATAAAAACAAACTTGACGGTAGAACGTGAGCACCTGTAAGTAAACTCTGACCCATGCGCACTCACATTTCGGATGCAAGGGGAATTGGCGACATAGATGGGGATTTCTTACACTTAAGTGAGATTGAAGAAAGTACAAGTCAGACAAACGAATATTAGTATTGATGCCACACGCACATCTAATTTCACTCATATCATATGTTAGATCCACATTATTATAAAAAAATTAATGTAAAATAATAATTGGCAAATGCTGTAAATGTATAAATGCTGAGCCCCGTTTGTAATGCTGGAGGATTACGCCAATGAGTGCATACCATCTTGCGAACAAACAATTGGATGCCAATCTCATTATTTTGCGGATCAGTATTCAGGAGGTGATTTGCATTGACTATTTATGGTTTAAAATGGGCGTGTACAGGGCGGGATATGAGGCTGATTCACGTACACACACTTGCAAGTGATCTATGATTTATAAAATGAAAATTGCGTGCAGGTGTCCGTACGCAAAGTTATATAAATCTCATTTTTGGTTTGCATACGCAATTCTCAGGTTTCTGGCGTACGTAATTTTAGTAGGGATTCTAAGCATACTTTTATAAATAAGGCACCTTTAAGGCCAGATAACATTGTATACATTTATTTTACATAGCAACGTTAGGTCAGTGTAATAGTTTATATGAAATATGAACAAAGGTAATTTACTTGCCATTTATTCATGTTTTATTAATTCTATGTAAAAGTCTACTGGAATTTGTGTTTAATTCACAAAAGCCGTTTATTTATGTTGTTATTGCTGAAACGTCTATACAGTGTTCTGTGGTGGAAATTAAAATTTTAAACATTTTGTAATTAAATATCAGGCTTAAATGAAATAAACGAATAATTAATAATAATAATATATTATTATATTTAAATGATTAAATTTAATTAAACCTTAAAAAATTGTAAAACACTAGTTAAAAAATCAAGTAAATTAGAAATAAATACTAAATAATTTTTAGACAACTATTATTGAAAAGGTTTATAATTATTTAAATGATATTTACATTATCATGGTTTTAAACAGTAATAATATCATTATGAAGGATTATCATGGAGTCTGAGACATGGCTAAAAGATTAAAATCTATACATTAAACAATATTTTGCTACATTAAATGTAATGATGAAGGCATAGTAAAAAGTTTTTACATGACTTATGTAAAGCAAAAAGGATAAACAAACCCTTTGACACCTATAAAAGTCCTTGATGTAAAAAAAACATTTACCGTGTGCAGTCACGGTGTTCTTCTTTTTAGAAATGAAGCTGCAAACTGTCAACTATATGCTGATAAATTTTACATCTATTCCCATAATATAAAAAAAAGAATATAAAACTATGAAAAACAATATAAACACAACTGAAGTCCATTAAACACACACACATATTAGACATGTTAGTTCTGTTAATTAAGAGACACAAATGCAAACCAAAGAGACAGCACTTACAAAAATAAGTGTGTAAGAGTCATTACATGAAGTGCTTTACAGACACAAACATACATTCAGTCAGCGCGCGCACACACACACACACGCACACACACACACAAAACACACACCCCTCCCTGGAGTGAGGTTTTTGGAGTACTGCCCAAGCCCCGAGTAAGAGGTGGCCATTCACATGCCTTGTTTTTCACCAAGACGCTAATCAGATAAATGATCTATTTGTTTTAAAACATCATCAAGTACATTAGTGCTGCTGGAGAACTGGCATGGTTGCTGTGCGAGGGAGGTTCAATACACAAGGAGGTGAATACAGGGCTTGAGGGGGGTCCACAAACACACCAATGAGATTGCAGAGCACTGTGTGCGCTGATAGACATGAGGAAACAAGAGACAAATTAACTACACAGCATTTATCACTTACACGGCCAATGGGAGCGCAGTAACCCACAGAGACACACATTCACTCCATTTCACAAAGAAATAGAGGCTTATAGACAAACTGTTGTTTTATACAATATAACAGTAAGCCGCGCCACGCTAAACTACCATGTTAAATATATTACTTAGCTGAAGAATACTCAGATGCAAAGCCCTCTAAGTACATCGGAGTGGTTTTCTTGTAAATTAGCTTTTTATCAAGCTCTTATGTTTAGCTGTAGTCATTTTACTTTAATAGCAATAAAAATGTTATTAGCAAGTTACTGAAACGCCTTATTTCCACAAACATCACTTTAGTCATTTCATCGGTATTTAACAAATTTAAGTTTTTGCAGCAAATCCTTCTATGTACACTGTAAAAAAACAAAATGCAGTATTTTGTCAAATTAACATATATTTTTATATATTTTTTTTATTATTTTTCAAATGGTTTTATAAGTTTTATCACAGGTCAAAACGTAAAGAAAAACACCACCGTTTTTCAATATTTCACTACAGGGATGGGCAACTGGCGGCCAGGGGTAAATTTTAATACGGCCCGCTGGACCATATTATACTTAATCAAATCATTTTAAAATGATGATTTTTGTATTAGGACGTAAATACTTCCAACCAGGAGGGGGAACTAGGTCCCGCGGATTGTCACAGTAAACAGCATAGTCCCGTGTTTGGTCCGACCCGAGACCCGAACGGACCCGAGAAGCCCTGAACTCTCGCGTGTGTCAGTGTCAATGTCCTTTTCAAATCTCTCCTATGTTTGCCAACAGCGCTTGTGACATTGTGTGGCTGGGGGTAGGTTAATTTTCGTTGAGACAAACATGTCAGATAATTTTAAATGGACGTTTTAGCGGTTTCCTTGGTGTCATCGTGATATAAACAAATGGAGCAGCTCGCCAGATTTGTTGCGAGGCCACCGGGGCTGCAGACTGCACACACGTCAGTTTACATTCGGGTCCAGTTGGGTTAAAAACAATGCCACTGGTTTTGGTGACGGGTCGGACTCGGGCCAGAATTCCTCTCAGATTTGAAAGGTAAAACACATTGTTATTAACATTTTATATATATATTGTTTTGAATTTATGTATTATTTATTTCAAACAATTTTGTAAGGGCGGGATGAGAAACTCCTCTATACTAATTTAAAAGTGCCTTGCTTGTTACTGATGTTAAAGCAATGCAGTTAAGAAGTTTTATCTGAAATGCTTGTCCACTGAAAATAAAGTTATGATTTAGAATTAGCATAATTGCTAAGTTTTATAGTTAAAATCTTTAAAGACAGGTTAATTGTATATTGTGGTTTCTTAATAAAGGAAATTAAGAATTATGTTCATTGTGCATGTGGTTCTGGCCCCCTTGGTATAAAGAAGAAAAATGCCGGCCCTCGTCATTATCAAAGTTGCCCATCCCTGTTTTACTATGTTCTTACCTCAACTTTTTACATCCCTAACTTTTTCAATGCGTGCACTTAATCTTTGTACAGCGCGTCGTGAATCTGTTCGCATTTAGCATAGCCCCATTCATTCCTTAGGATCCAAACAGGGATGAATTTAGAAGCCACCAAACACTTCCATGTTTTTCCTATTTTAAGACTGTTACATGAGTAAGTATGGTGGCACAAAATAAAACGTGACGATATTTTTTTAAGTGGCTAAAAATGAGAACTATATTGTATGGCAGAAGAGCACTTAGTTTTCAGCACTTTGTCCTGTTTGAATCCTAAGGAATAAATGGGGCTAGGCTAAATGCTAACAGATTCACGACGCGCTTTACAAAGATTAAGTGCGCGCATTGAAAAAAGATTGGCATGTATTAATTTATCTAAGCTGAGGTAAGACCACAGTAAATTATTAAAAAACAGTGGTGTTTTCCTATAAAATAGTAGGTTACATTGACTTAAAAAAACATGTACATGCAAAAAAGTCTCTCATTAACTCTTCACTGTCCTTTCTGAACAATGATAAAAGGCCTAAACATTTTGGCTCTTGCACCTTAATGTACATGGTCTTCATTTATGCAATTCTTCATCCGTGCACTTAAAAAAAAACTTTGGTGAAAATCGACACTTTAACACATTCTGCAAAACTGGTATTTCTGAATGGCCTGGATTCAGTGGATGAAAAGCAAAAGTATTTGTGGAATGCCGAGAGCATGTATATTCACATCTAATTTTTGACGGAGGTGGAGTTTAGCGGCTTTTGCATCATAGCTCTTCTAATTGTTAGCTATAATTGCTATAATGTTGAATAATTTGAGGTATTTATTGAGTACTGTTTACCTGTGATAACACCACTGTAACTCACAACCTCTTAAAGACTATTACTTTAACAATTTCATTCAAACCATTTCATAAATATAGCACAAAAACCCCAAAAAAGCTAAAAGTAAAAACAAAACAAAAAACTTTCTAAATATTTGCTAATAAAGTTAGTTAAAGGGAAGTGACTACTGGGCTTACATGTACCAATGCACAAGAAATCGTGGGCTTACAAAACACACACACACAAAAAAAACAATAGCGTGCAAATGCCTATTAAATAAAAAGTGTGCATTTATAGGTAGTTATTACTTCCTCCTTGTTCACACACTTTCTCATCTAAATCCACACCAGAAGGGACCTTTATAACAAAAGAAAAAAGTGTTACCTGACTGTTGAGGTATGTTGGTAATTACTGTGGCATTACCCAATGCACAATGACCCTGCAAAGTCTAGTATTGTAATTTCTTTCCTTCAGGGTTCTTTATCACAGCCCTCAGCCGATAGAGCCGGTCCCACTGCTGACCCCTGCAGCCGCGATTAAGAACATTTGCGTGTGCATAGAAAAGAAAATCCTTCCTCAACAATGCCGCAAAGCTTATCGCATAATACCGTTTCACATAATGACTTTAAACTGTTTCAGTCCGTCATCATTCAGCTCGAAGCCACGGTCGGTTCTGGGTCGCTCAAACACAGGCAATATTTCCTGTAGGTTGCTTTATCATAAAAAGGAGTTTCTGGCCTTTTTGTCAAATGCACTGATTGATGATACTTTCACTGTGTGCGACGAGTTAGGTTCTTGTGTTTTGACACAAATCCCCCATGCACGTTCAACAGGCCATCCTGTGTAATGAGGGCTCGGGTCTGGTCCGCGAGCTGTTCTGTAAACAGTCTGAGAGCAGTGTTAATTAACTCTCACCGACACAGGAAAGGAGAATAAGGCGGAGATAGAAAGGCAGACCTCTGACCCTTGCAGGTCTAACCAGGTCTTGTTGGATGGCCTCCATCCGAGCAATTAGTATACTGTGTCTCTCAATCTGCATAATTGCTCAAGCAGGGGGTATAAGCGAGGAATGGACTCGTACACAAACAAACATGCAGTACAAAAAAGAAAATCGCACGCACACTAATAACACTTATTAAGCCATGAAAATCTTTTAAAAGTCATCACACATGGATTTATGATAACCACACTTGTGGGGCACTTTGGGAAACCCTGCTGAGGCCAAGTGCTGCCTGCTAGGAAGTACAGTATGAATGTCATGATTTTAGAAGGGATCAGTTTTTGCACTCATCATGTGACCCCTGTGAAGAATGTGCTTTACTCCATATAAACGTGCAGAGGTCGTGCAGAACCGGCTGGACATATATGACAGATATGGTCCTGAAATTTGAGAGAAACCAACAAACTATCAGATTTAAGGCCATGTCAACGAAATGGCTAAATACCCTTTAAAAAGTTCCTAATAAAACTATATAGGGATAGATATTTATACATTTGGTACCAATATGTACCTATGAGGTACTAATATGCACTCTGTAGGTGCAAATGAGTACTTTGCACCTTAAGTGACAGCTAGGGACCATTTTTTGGACTGGTATGGGGAAGAAATAAAAGAGTATGCAATTCTGCTAATTTTGCCACGTTGGGGTGTTAGATGTGTTTTGGCAGAATTATTACAACACCAAATTCAAGTTCATTTTATTCTTATAGCACATTTACAAGTCACTCGACTGACCAAAGGTTAACAAGACAAGTAAGAACAACATGGTTACCATAAAAGTTACCGTATAGCAGTGATCTCTAAATAGGTTACCAAATACTTAAATAATTCTGCTGATATCTAAAATGAGTATTAGGGAGTGTAGATAAATCATATCAACTACATTTGGGTTACTTTCCACTATACTGTATATAAGGTATATATTTTGGGGTTTTAAACCAATATTTGCCTTAGACACCTGACATTAGAAAGGCTAAAGTTTAAATTCAAACCAGTGGTCAACAAGCCTTTCTTAACCTCCTCATGTCTATCCAGCATGCTTAGATAAAACCTTTTGTGTCCCTCTTGATCCCTGCTGGAAACAGCAGCACTTAAACCCACATCACGGTCAACCCTTCCATTCCTGACAAGTTGGATCATCGTAATCCATACATTTGGATAGCTAATCCACATTCAGCGCTCCGAAGGACATAGAGACTTTTCGGCTTGTCAGATCCTCAGACAAGGATTTTGAACTGGGCATATGATGTAGGTAATGCAAGAGGCACCCCCCTTTTCAGACAATGAGCCCGCTCAGCTGAGCTGACAAAGACGATGGGGGAGATGTTTGAGTTTACCAGCGCGTAAGATCAATTAAGGGTGGTTGAGAGGAAGGTCTGAAAAGAGAAGTGATGACCCTGCCGTAGAGGACAACCATCTTTTCACTAATCCAGTAAAAGGACCAAACATTTTAAGACATATCAGTCTACATGATCCAGAAATTCAACACAGGATAAGTCAACTTCATTTACCAAAAACAGTTTCTCGGCATCAGAGATCTTTTCAACTAAAAACAAAAGTTATGCTTTAACCCAAAGCAAAAAAATTATAATAAAAAACTACAGATTTAACTACCAGTTCTTACATCATTAATACAAAGTGGTCATCCATGAGTCTCTACATAGAAAAAAAGTAAGTGTGGAAAGTCTTACATAAGTGTAAATAGCTAAACTCGTTTGAGCTGAGAGAAAAATGAATGTCCATGATACAAATTGTATTATAATCAAAATCTGTCTCATGCTAACAAAGCGACAACCCTTGTTAATACATGAAAATTTGTGAACATAAAATAGGGTATGTCAGTGATATTTTGTTAGCCACACAGGACATATACACTATTCAGAAACTCCTTATTTGATCTCATAGACAGAAGTCAATGATGTGGTTATGGCTCAAGTGTGCCTGCCTCTGGTGCTTCATGGATCTGCAGCTTGATCTAAACTTTTCTGTTCGACATACAGTAACACATATTCTGTTTGAGATTACATTAAAATGATTAAATCCAGTGACATTAAATGAACCTCCATCCATTCAGTTTCATTTACATTTGGGGTACCTTTAAATATTAGGCATCAACTGTTAATAAAAACATGGACTTGCATAGACAGGGTACTCACAGACATTTCCGGTGTTGTCAAAGCTGTTGAGCACCTCATCCACTCGAATGGGGCCAAGATTGTCTCTGAAATGTTTCATGAAGCATAATTTAGACAGTGGAAAAATATTGGTAAAAATGTGTGATCACATGTAATGACATTACACAAACCTGCTAAAAGTCAAAATGACTTCAGAAAGGTTGTTGCAAGATGTTGCAAAAAAATTAGGAAAAGGTAATGTAAGGGTAATGTACAGACAGTTAATGATTATTGTGAAATGAACCCAGACAGGATTAACATCATTGTAAAATGGTTAATGTAAAAGATAGTATTGTAGCTGGCAAGCTTATTGCACGGCTACTTGCCAGGGTTTAAAAATTAGTGAGGTCCAGGTTGGGGTGTTAAGAGTTAACAAATGCTATCCCATGTGAAAAAAAGTGCACTAAAATACACTTTCTTTAGGTACACTAAGTAAAAGTACTATTTTTGCGCACTAATGTTGTAGCTAATATACCAATTTTTTCTTTAGTAGGCCTACTTCTTAATATTAACTTAAGAACATCTTAGTGTACACTACTGTGCTATTTTGAGACACCACTCATTTCAATACACTTAAAAATGTATTTAAGTATTTCTGGTATTTACTTTTACAGGTGCACTGAAGTAATACTAAAGTAACTAACAAATGTATTTTCTAGTATTTAAGTGTAGTTGTAATATCATAATTTGTTAATACTTTACTGTTGACTAAGGGTGGATTAATTTAAATGTAACAATGCTTATTATTGTAATAATTTTAATAAATTACATGAACAAGAACTTTGCTTAGTGCTCTTATGAATGTTTTTTTAGGATGCTGCACCTAATTTGATAACTGTCAGTTTAGGTTCTGCCAGATATAAGTGCGAAAAACAAAATAAAATTAATAGGCCATAAAAGAACAAAGTAAGTTCAAACCTTATCTTTCAGAAATAAATCAAAGAAATCGCTAACAGTAACCTACACATGATCATCATTTTATAAATACCCCACAGTGTCACATGATTTGCTATAAAACACTGCGTTTAAAGATTTTTAATAATGGGATCTGGCAACACTGCAAATTCTGCACCCGGGTCAATGACGTGGCGTATCAATTCTTGTGTCCGAAGAATATTCATAATATTAAAAATGCATACATTTTTAAATGCATTTCATTACGTAACTCAACTTCCCCCTCTTTAATTACTCATGTGAGAATTTAATATAAATAATTCATCTTTAAGGAACTATTGAGCTCAAAACCCCCAAAATGTCTTTCCTGGTAACTGCTTAAAATCTAAATACAAAAGTATGACAAAAATGTAAAAAATCTAAATAAAAGTATTTAAAATTTACTTGGGCATAATTGTATTGGTGTTTTCAATGATATAGTAATAATACTAAGCTTATTTACATTTTTATGACAAAAAGACTTTTGTCCCCAAATTGTGATTTCTCTAATGTCATTCCTGGATAACAGACATCAATGACCATTTTTGGCCATAATGCATTTTGGTATGTCATGTGACATAATATTGTATCAAGAAGAAGACCCTGAAGAAGCACCAGAACATGTGCAAAGATCAGTAAGTGTCTCTTAAAATGTTGATATTTTTACCTTTTCGGTCACTGGTGCACTTTGTAGTAATATCATGTGTCCTTTTGGATAACACTAATAAAACATTTATAATGTTTTTATATTAAAAAAGTATAAAAAGGTAAAAGTAACATGATCATTCTCCAAAGTTACAAAATCTTGTACTATACCCTTACATGGGGCCGCTTCCAAGTATAAGGGGCTTTTCTTGTCATAAATGCTTGGATAACACACCTGCGTCTCCATTTAAAAATAATGGCTAGTGCGGGGGCTTCCATATATGTAAACATCCATCGCCATGATTTTTAGAACGACTTGTCGCGTGAGGGAAAAAAATATGTTTTAGATGCATAATATTGGTTAATAGTAACGCAGTCATTTAGCCTTTTTTATCAACATTTACAAAATATCTTAAAGGTTTTGCAAAAAAAACAGGAAACCAGGCTACAGTCTGGAATCTGATGTGAAGCTAAAGTGCCAATGATATCATAAAAATCATGATCCATATTGGCAGAAATGAGAGACTGTAAAAGTATGCATGCTTATATCTTTAGAACATTATTGTTGTATTGGAGCACAATAGTTTATAGATATCCTAAAAAGGTTCATGCTTAAAGCCAAAAAAACTTCCAATTCGTTTTATGGTTACTTTAATAGACCTCACTGACCAATCAAAATCAAGTATTCCTGAAATCATGAAACATACATACATCGATTTGATTCTACATGAGGAAAAAGAGGAAAATGTAAGTTCTCGAGAGACTAACGCTTCACACACCTAAGTAAGGCACTGTACTGAGGAAAGATTGCACTTCTGTACTCGACCCACTGGCCATCTGCTGGGTCACCCGTGTCTGAGGGAGTGATCCTGCTCCTGGAGAACAGGTTAAAGGTGGAGAATCGGCGCACGGACACCTGCTGAACATCACAACTGTCCAGTTGTTTCTGCTTTAAAACCTATTACGGAAAAAACACCTCCATATGAATCCACATGTCAATGCATGTTATATCACTGTATTAACGCTCATTTTAAAGAAATGTCTGATCAAACAAGCATTTAACCCTTTACCTGTCGCAGAAGAGCCCATCGTGCACGTGCCACATCGGTTCCACAGTGAGACTCTTGGGGATTATTCGCGTGCATTTCTTTCGCAGACGAGGCAGGATTTTTTAAATTATTCATACCTACAGCAACCTGTTTGGTTTTGTTGATGCTAAGATAAGTTATCACCGCATAAATGAAACGACATCGATGTGCAAAGTCAAAGTTAAGGCTGTTTTGGCATTTGTTCTGCGAATTCGACTAGAGTCTATCATTAAATTTAACGACGTTTTTACCAATTCGCCGGTATGCAGTGGTTTCTGTTGCTTAGTAATAAAATCGCATGCTACTTCCGTACATCTCTATCTCCAATCGAGGAAATCCAATCGCTTGGAGAGTCATCGAACATTGTAGTCTACGCGCTATCATCCAGGATTTTTGATTCGATTGATCACGCCTGACTATATGTCATATTCTTGCGCCGTTTGTGAATGCGCTTCAAAATAAACAGAAGAGGTGTTGCGCAGACTGCCCTAGCTTTGACATCAAATTTCGCGAGAGTGATTTGAAAGGTATGCTAAAGGGTTTATCTCGCGGTACTTTGATGTCATTCAGTTTACGCAGCGCCACAAGAACTCGAACACACATGGATGTGGTGGTGTGATTTTGAAAATGACAGCAACTTAATTGTGTCTTGCATGTTTTTATATCCAAAGTAAAAGTGAAATGATATTAATTAACACGTTAAATGACTCTGATCAGTTCCGCGTGTCTGTTGCTGCGATCAGTTTCACGCTATGTACATCAGGCGAACCATAAATGCCCATGTGTTCTGTCAACATCACGTCTTTACACTGGGGTAAGACCAGGTTTTTGGATCCATCTGTGGATATGTACTGCTCTCAACTTTTAGCCTTCTTTCTCACTCAAAGAATCAATCATCAATCATGTGGATTATGGCGGTATAATTTAAACCCTAGTACTAGAAAAAATTCTAGATAACAGTGGACCTTACCATAGTAAATATTACAATTTACTTACCACAGCATTTAGTACAGGTATCAATTCACTATAGTTAAAAAATACTATAGTATACATTAACAAAGTATAGTAATTATTACAGTATAATATACTACAGCATAGGCTAGCCTACTAAGTTACAATTTACTGTCGTAATTACTAAATACGTGTATACAACACAATTTTTTTATGCGGGTATTAAAAGACTTATTCTAATCTTATAAGGGAGTACATTTACAATACGTCTACTTACCCAACAAGTTGGTAACTGCATATTTTTGTTGTGGGTTTGGTTTAGGTTCAGGACTGCAATTGGGGTGTCATGAATGTCAATTGCACTATAAAGACAGTAAACATGCCTTTGATTTTAATATAACAGATCTTACTGAGTGGATCTCTGTCATTTAGGGAACTTCAAAGACCACAGCAAAGCAGTCCAAAGCCCAACTTCGAAAATTCAAAGTTGAAGAGAAGCTTTTTAGAAGAAGATTGCGATCATTTCATCAGAGGTTTGCTGATGTGCCGGAGAAAACCACAGTAAGTTATTACTTATATATGTTAAATCGTTTTGACAAAATAGTTTTGTTGAGTCAGCATTAACTCACAATTATCTCAAGTTTCAGGGACAAAATCACATATACTTTGAAGATGGCAAAGGAATCTACAGATCAGCCCTGGGACATGGTAAATTCTGCACTTTTCAAACAAGAAAACATTTACATTTTTGTCTCTATTAAAAATCTCACATGTTAAATGTTTAAATATACAGTAGTCTGTGCAAAAGTCCTAGGCCACCATGCTACCATTAGATTTGTTGTTTTTGCAATGTTACAGTGATCATATATAATTATTTCTCAGTCTCTTTACTAGAATACAATACATCCAGAAAATACAGGAAATGTGTATGTAGTATTAAAAACAGTATAAAAGTATAAGCTGAAGTGTCAAGTATTTAAGGTAAACTCCCCTTCCACTTGAGCAATAGCAGGCAGCTGCAGGATCTCTTAAACCTAAATAAAATTAAATCCTAATTTCTAATTCTAATCGAATGACTTCAGGACTTCAGTCTCCTCAAAAAAGCTCAAGATGTGTTTCGTGCCAAGAAAAGTCACACTAAATACTGACTGATTTAGTTCTGAATTGTTTTTGTACATATTTCCTGTATTTTCTGTCTGTATCTTAAAAAAGAGTGAAAAATGGTGGCTTAAGATTTTTGCACAGTACTGTATATATTTTAAATTGTCAAGGATAGACGGTTTCAGCAGTAACAACATAAACAAGCGGCTGTCTTGGTCCGCACGTAACTTCCGGTAAACTCAGCGAAGAATAAATAACAACAAAGTTCTTTAAACGTAGTTTATTTATATAACAAACAAAAAACAACACATAGATTACCTAGGAAACCAAAACATTTGTTATTTTCGACGAGGCATTTGTTCAAGAGATCAGTTTAGCAACTAGTCAGACCATAAAAAAACGAAACCGGAAGTAAAGTTTGGATCCAGACGTGTAAAGCGTCAGCGCACCTGCGTCCGATGAAACCATCTATAGGTATAGTCTATGTTTATTATTGGAGTTCCAAGTGGAAACAAAACAACAAAGTAAATAAATGACATGAATGTGCCCAGATGATGAGGAGATGGTGGAGGTCTTCTCTGCTTATTGGGGAGGAGATGAATATGGAACGATCCAGAAGATCAGAGTATCTCCCTCAGAGAGCATGCTAGCAGCCACTGTGAAGAAAGACCATCATGAGGAGACCAGATGTGTGTTGGTTCATCTAGGGGGAATTTCCCTTTCTCAGAAAGTCCTGCTGGTTTTAGACAATGTTATTAGTTTTGGTAAGTCATAGAGACTTGTGCATTATACTGTACTTGGTTCTTGAATCTGTTCTTAACTAAGTTTTCTTTTTTTAAACTTCCTCTCATGAAGAATGGGCCACAGATGATGTCCTGTTCTACAGCACACAGGAGTCTCTTAAGAGCCTGCATGTTTTTCGTCTTCATCTCAGTGATACCGGTGTCCAGACTGACCTTGTTTATGAAGAAAAAGATCCAGAGTAGGACCAAAGTCCAATTGTTTTTGGTTAAGTGTTCTGTTTGACAGCATTATTGTAGTTTTGTATCCCCTCTGCAGGTTCTTTGTGGAAGTCAGTCATACCAGAGATCAAAGACTGGTCACAATAAACTGTAACAGTAAGAGTAGTTCTGAAGTCTGGTTTATTGACAGCAAGGCTCCATTTTTGTCGCCCACCCTCATCCAGTCCCGTCAACCTGGTCTACTGTATTTCGTGGAGCACTCGGATGACCATCTGTTTATCCTTGCTAACACTGGAAAAGGACAGGAGTATCAGGTAAAATCCCATCTCACATCATGCTTGACTTCTATACACAACGTAACTTCAGAAGAGGCAAATGTATTATGTATTTTGTCTTGTTTAAGGTCCTCAGGGCACCTGTAGCTTCTCCGTCCATGCCACACTGGGTGCCGTTGTTCAGGCCTGTTCCAGGAACAGTCATTAAAGATATGGAGCTGCTTCAGGATCACTGTGTGTTCACCCTGAAAGATTCACAATGTGGACTTCAGATTCAGATCCTTTCCTTAAAAGAGCCCTATCAATTAAAAACGCTGCAGGTATGAACAAGGAAGAGTGTTAAAACATGATACATGTCCTTATTCAGAACCAATCACTGGATAGATTTTTTTTACACTGATTCTTGAGTACTGAAACAAAATGGGCTATAAAAAATTATACATATTTTAATTTACATACCCCTGGTTTATGGAAGGTAATTGCAGCCAATTTGAAATTAATTAATTAATAAAATAAAATCCTGAAGTATTTACATTAAATTAAATTAATTCATTTTTAAGGTGATAATGCATCTTTCCTGCCAAATTGAAAAATAAAAGGCAGATGATGATTTGACATTTTATTTTCAATACAATCTCGAGGCAAGACCAATATTAAAATTTAAAGGCAAATTTAAAAAGGATTTTCTAAAAAGATTTTTTAAAATGTTTTTTATTCATGCCCAAGCAATAATATTGACAAAATTAAAATGTAAAGTTTAGTTTTAATTTTATGTTCTTTTTTATTTACTGGTTTTCATTTTCAACATGCAAATTCAATGTTAATCAGTGGGTGGGGTTTGGCTGAAGGAGTGTTGCCAACTTAGCGACTTTATTGCTACATTTAGCGACTTTTAGAGCCATTTAGACAAACCTAGTAGCAACTGTTTGGATAATTCTTAGCTTCACATCTGTACAGATGGTACAGATAAATCACTCACGCTTGCCGCCTCTTCCACATCTGGTGTGAACACACAGTCAGAAATTAGTGATTTAATTCATTTCTTCTGGTTAAAAAGTCAAATTTGCACTTTCCTATATACTTTTAAGTAGATGAAATACCCTTTCTAAATCATTTAGTTTTTCTATTTTCATCCCAGCTTCCCCAGTGGGCATGTGATCTATCGCCAGAGCGTGTAGGGACCTTGGACGAAGGGTCATTTGGTTTTCTCCTCTCCTCTCCAGTGCACCCACCCGTACGCTACCTCTGCTCCCCCAGGGCACAGCGGCTCTACGTAACAGAGGACAACACCCAGTATATCTCCCTTTCTGAATATAACACAACACGCCTGCAAGCGACCAGCCAGGTGTGAGTCATTTTCAGCAAAAACAGATTCATCAGAACTCATACTATTTACAGCACAACCATTTTAACACATGACAGCACATATTTTCATTTACAGCCATATAGCAGTCAGCAACACATTCACCATGATGAACACCATTTTGAAATGAAGTGACCACTTTATTATAATCTAATTTTGTCTCACAACCTAATTTTTGAAGGAGGAGTAATTTTGACATGAACTTGCTCAACCAATAAGGATATCAAGGTTATATTTTTTACTAAATGTTCTTCACATTATGTAGGATGATTTTATGTAGAAAACAAAAATTACTTAACTGGATTTCTACAGGCAGCATCACATGCTATACACTCACCTAAAGGATTATTAGAAACACCATACTAATACTGTGTTTGACCCCCTTTCGCCTTCAGAACTGCCTTAATTCTACATGGCATTGATTCAACAAGGTGCTGAAAGCATTCTTTAGAAATGTTGGCCCATATTGACAGGATAGCATCTTACAGTTAATGGAGGTTCGTGGAATGCACATCCAGGGCACGAAGATCCCGTTCCACCACATCCCAAAGATGCTCTATTGGGTTGAGATCTGGTGACTGTGGGGACCATTTCAGTACAGTGAACTCATTGTCATGTTCAAGAAACCAATTTGAAATGATTTGAGCTTTGTGACATGGTGCATTATCCTGCTGGAAGTAGCCATCAGAGGATGGGTACATGGTGGTCATAAAGGGATGGACATGGTCTGAACAATGCTCAGGTAGGCTGTGGCATTTAAACGATGCCCAATTGGCACTAAGGGGCCTAAAGTGTGCCAAGAAAACATCCCCCACACCATTACACCACCACCACCAGCCTCCACAGTGGTAACAAGGCTTGATGGATCCATGTTCTCATTCTGTTTACACCAAATTCTGACTCAACCATCTGAATGTCTCAACAGAATCAAGACTCATTAGACCAAGCAGCATTTTTCCAGTTTTCAACAGTCCAATTTTGGTGAGCTCGTGCAAATTGTAGCCTCTTTTTCCTATTTGTAGGGAGATGAGTGGTACCCGGTGGGGTCTTCTGCTGTTGTAGCCCATCCGCCTCAAGGTTGTGCGTGTTGTGGCTTCACAAATGCTTTGCTGCATACCTCTGTTGTAACGAGTGGTTATTTCAGTCAAAGTTGCTCTTCTATCAGCTTGAATCAGTCGGCCCATTCTCCTCTGACCTCTAGCATCAACAAGGCATTTTCGCCCACAGTACCGGCGCATAATGGATGTTTTACCCTTTTCACACCATTCTTTGTAAACCCTAGAAATGGTTGTGTGTGAAAATCGCAGTAACTGAGCAGATTGTGAAATACTCAGACCGGCCCGTCTGGCACCAATACCATGCCCAAAATTGCTTAAATCACCTTTCTTTCCCATTCTGACATTCAGTTTGGAGTTCAGGAGATGGTCTTGACCAGGACCACACCCCTAAATGCATTGAAGCAACTGCCATGTGATTGGTTGATTAGATAACTGCATTAATGAGAAATTGAACAGGTGTTCCTAATAATCCTTTATGTAAGTGTATAACTGTAGCACATGAGATCCATAACCTTTTATAATATTTGTGTTTTTAGGATGGAACTATGGTGCCGTTGACTCTTTTTCACATGCCTGCATTAACTGAGCTGAGTAAAGCTCCAGTGCTTCTGCATGTATATGGAGCTTATGGTATAGACCTCAACATGACCTTTAGTCCTGAGAAGAGACTGCTGCTGGAGGACGGCTGGGCTCTGGCCTACTGCCATGTAAGGTACCGAACTCTTGAATACTAATGCCAGCATTTTAACAGCACAAAACCATGTTTGCACAATACCCAAGTTTTTGGGTTTCTGTTGCTGTCTGTCTAGGGGCGGTGGTGAATGTGGTCTAGCTTGGCACAGGTCAGGTTCTTTGCTGCAAAAGCAGAGGGGAGTGCAAGATCTTGCTGCTTGCATTCAGACGCTTCATCGCTTAGGAGTGTCTCAGCCCAATTTGACTGCCCTCACTGCTCGCAGCGCCGGAGCCGTCTTAGCGGGGGCACTGTGCAACCAAAACTCGCAGCTTCTGAGAGCTGTTATTTTACAGGTGGATCTTAAATGCATCAATGCATACATATTCCCTAACGCTTTTTCATTTATTGAGATTAAATGAAGCTGCAATTCTTGGCAGGCACCTTTTCTGGATATACTGGGCACTATGCAAGACCCTTCTCTTCCACTTACTATAGAGGAGAGGGGAGAGTGGGGTGACCCCCTTTTAAGCCCAGAGCACAGGGACAACATTGCCTCTTACTGCCCCTGTCACAACATCACACCTCAGGTAAATCACTGTAAGATCACATAATCTATGTGTCTGAGTCATGCAGCAAATACAGTAAGGATTGTATGTTATTTCCAGCTTTATCCATCCATGCTGATCACAGCATACTCAGAAGATCGCAGAGTTCCTTTATCAGGGGTTATGAATTATGTGGAAAGACTGAAGAAAGCTATTTACGTGTATACTTCTGGAGCTGGCGCTAATAGTGAGTGTATATGTCTTTGTTCTATGTGTAATCCACTTAAGTTAACTTAAAGGTGCCATAGAATGTAAAACTGTATTTACCTAGGCATAGATAAATAATAAGAGTTCTGTAGATGGTAATGACATATGGAAATGTGTGAAGTATAATGGAGATGAACTTAGAAGGTCACTGGTCGAAATCCCAGCCGTGGATTAAGAGAAGCACTTATACTCTCCCCACAGGAGAGGAAAGCACTGATCTGGAACCAGGGGATTTGCAGAGCGATTCCTCTCCGTATCAACCTGAGGTCACCTTGTGTGCGAGCTGCTCTGTGAGATACGCTGTCAGCACATCTTAGTCCCGACTCCCTCTGCTTCTGTGCAGCATTAATAAAATCAGCATTATACACGCACACAGATGTTTACAGACACCTCATCTAACACCCAACACATGTAACAGAATAAAAAACGAACGATTCCCTCTAATCTCCACACAAAATAAAATGCTGATCAGGCATGCTGCCAGCTCGGACGATTAACATGTTTATGAGATAATGAATCAGGCAGGGAGATAAGAAACAATACACCGGGCTGTGCCAAGGTCAGGAGACGGCTTCTGAAACGTGGACCAGAGAAGAAGAGGAATAGAGAGAGACGCCTGTGGCCGTGCTGCAGATAAGAGGCAAATGACAGAGTTTTAAGGATTAGGCATGTGATTTTTGCACTCGGCTTCACTTTAGAAAGATTTCATTACCATGGGGAAAAAGCCTGCCAGGCACAATAGTGGGCTAAGACTACCTACTGAACATGGTAGCATTCACTTGTCTTTTCATTTAAAGATCACCGATCGTCCGATTTACAATTTTACATTTCCTTCAGTGTGTATTAGTACATGTTAACGATATGCAAAAGGTACAAACCCCAAAGTAAACGATGACGCGAGTTATCGTCTCCAACGCAAATCTTTTTTCTTGGACTACAACAAACACACGGATTGTAGGCAACAGTTTACTTCCTGGGATTGCTGATGTAGACAAGACCGACATTATCATAATTCCTTCCGCTTCGGACTCACAGCCTGTAAATTAACTCCTGTAAGCATTGCATTGTGAGCAAATCTTTCAAACATTGTAAGGAGCGTCACATTTCCTGCTGACGTCAGAGGGATTCAGACCAACCACAAAGTACAGATTACATGGCCAATCAGGAACGCAGCGCTTTTCAGATCGATGAGTTTGAGGACAGCAGGGTATCTGGACATTGACCTTAAAGCAACACCAAAGTTTTTTTTACCTTAAAATAACGTTTCCAAAAAAGTTTCAGTCGTTCATTCACTCCAAACAGGGTGAACAGCACTTTCACATTCGCTTTGCAGCCCTCTATCGGCCAAAACCGCACTAAAGAAGTTTCCAACCGTCGGGTCGTGGTCCTGTAGTTCGAGTGAAAACTACAAAAACTTGCTTTACGGCAGACCTACAATCAAATCAAAGCCAGCTTTGCTGCAGTATTTACGACAGTGGGTAATGGACAATTATGCTTCTAACCTGTAGGGGGAGCAAAGAGCAAAAACTCTTTAGTGTTGCTTTAAAGTGCTGCATATGCATTACGATGGAGAGCAAATAAACCTGATTACCGGTATGTTTGAAGAGTGCAAGTTTAGTTGTACCTGTTGATAACCCTGTGATAAATACAAAAAAAAAAACGATTTAATGGTTCAACTTAAAGTTCCCTGGTTGCCTTAAAATTTTGATTTAATTTAACTTCAAAATGTTAGTTAACTGAAAAAGTGACTGTATAAATTGTTGTCAACTAATATTTTTAGGTTGAATAACCATAAAATTTTAAGGGCACCAAATAACTTAACCAACTTTTATTTACAGTATTTAATTTTGATTGATGGAAATGTTTGTCACCAAGATCCATTTGTGGATTCCTAATATATATATATATATATATATATATATATATATATATATATATATATATATATATATAATTTTTTTTTTTTTCATTCAATTGGTTAGGTTAACAACACTTCTACAGCATTTATTACTAGTTCATGTTAATTGCAGCATTAACTAATACAATTTTGAAATCAAAAGTTGTAACTATTGTACTACTTTTAATGGAATACTCCACTTTCTAAAAAATATCAAGATAATTTACTCACCACCATGTCATCCAAAATGTTGATATCTTTCTTTGTTCAGTCGAGAAGAAATTAAGTTTTTTTAGGACAAAAATCCAAGATTTTTTTTTCAATTTAATAGACTTTATTGGACCCCAACACTTAAAGGCAGGATAGGCAGGAATTATCTAAAAACTTTTTTACAAATTTGTTTAAACTGTCTTTATATACCAATACATAAGTAAAATGTAAGTACTCTGAAAAAGAGAGTATAAAACTTGAGTGTCTGTAGACCTCTCATGACTGTTTTAAACACAGCTCATTTTTCCAACCTGTTTTTAGCTTTGTCTTATAAATATAACTAGCTCGTTTTTTACCGAATCAAACAAAATATATTTTAAACTTTACCAGTATCGATATGCTAGCTTAATAGTGAGTACTTAAAGCTATCGTATTTGTTTATATTCATAGTGATAAAGTTAGGTGTGTTATTACATGTGATTCTGACATGATTTTACTACATGCACCGCGCTCCTTCCTCTCCACTCGTCTGAGGTAAATGTTTCTCCCAGCAGAGGGGTCGGTGTTGCGTGTTCATGTGTTCTGGGGGCGTGGCTTTAGAAGAAACCCAGAAGGGAGGGGTGGAGTGAACGGAAGAATGAGCTGAGAGAGAGAGGTCTACAGACGCTCGATTTTTATACTCTCTTTTTCAGAGTACTTACATTTTAATTATGTATTGGTATATAAAGACAGTTTAAACAAATTTGTAAAAAAGTTTTTTTTAGATAATTCCTGCCTATCCTGCCTTTAACAGTTTTAATGCAGTTTAAAATTGCAGTTTCAACGCAGCTTCACAGGGCTCTGAACGATCCCAAACGAGGCATAAGGGTCTAATCTATCAAAATGATTGTCATTTTCAACAAGAAAAATGAAAAATATGCACTTTTAAACCACAACTTCTCGTCTTGCACCAGCCGTGACGCGCTAGCGCGACCTCACATAATGTGTAAGCACATCGAAAGGTCACGCATGACATATGCAAAACTATCGCCCCCCTGTTTACAAGTGTGGAGAAAGAGGACCGTTCCGACGTTGTTGTATGTGGAATGATACTAATTAATGTCTTTGTGTCAATTTGTTGTATAAAATGGTCCGCAGATGTACGCATTACGCAAGGCCGCACTGGCACGTCACGGCTGGTGCAAGACGATAAGTTTTGGTTCATTTTTCTTGTTGAAAATGACAATAGTTTTGCTAGATAAGACCCTTGTGCCCCGTTTGGGATCGTTTGGAGTCCTTTGAGGCTGCAATTTTAAACTGCATTGAAAGTGTAAACTGTTGGGGTCCAATAAAGTCCATTAAAATGAGAAAAATCCTGGAATGTTTTCATCAAAAAACTTAATTTCTTCTTGACTGAACAAAGAAAGACATCAACATTTTGGATGACATGGGGGTGAGTAAATTATAGCTTTTTTTAAGAACCTGGAATAGTCCTTTAACAAATACAATATTGCTGTGTTACCATAAAATCTATAAGATCTGTAAATATTATGGTTACTGTAAAATACATGAACTGTTTCAGTAGAGACCCGTGCCCTTTTTATAACCCATCTTTTTTATATGATCCGTATTGTTGTACCTTCAGCACATGTTCCTGTTGTCATTCTGGACATCCAGCCAGGCGCTGATCACTTTGGACCTGAGGATTTTTACCTGTCCTTAAATGAGGTGCAAAAACATTATGTTCCATAACCTTTTCATATTCTGTTATACAGATGTTACATTCAGGTCAACAACTCGAGCGAAATACCTGTGCATTCTGAATATTATAAAGCTTTAGATGTATTTTCAAGCTTATGAATATATAAACCCATTATGATCACGTAAATTGCATAACTGTAGATAGGCATGGGCCGGTTTCACGGTGCTGCGGTATTGTCGTTGCAACACTAAAATGTGTTATCTTCAAATGTCTGCATATAGAAAGAACAACTTTTCAACTGGATACAATACATTTGATCTTTAAGCAACATACAACATGCATGCCAGGTAAAAATAAAGCCTTTTCCAGACAGGGCTTATCTATTTGCATGTTTGTGCAGCCTTCATTTAAAAAAATCTTGCCCTGACATACTTTTAACATATATCTGTGCCATTGTTTTGTCTCAGTATACATACCAGTAATGTTTTTTGTATGTTATGTTTGTAAAAACTACTTTAATGTCCTAATATAAATAAGGCTTAGTCCTGGATTAATCTAAACCCGGTCCAGGAAACTGCCCCAAAATAATTACATGACTTGCATGACATGACTGATTTATTTAATTTTGCTCATACCTTGGGAACGGTATCACAGAAAATGTAGGTGTTTTGAAACCTTGACTCTTTAAAACCTCAGTATACCTTGAATCCTGTAACTGGCCCACGCCTGTAGTTGTTTTGTTCACACCTGTAGTGTTGTTAGGAGTTACATATTAACTTGTAGCAGACTCTGCTCGGGTTAGAAAGCAGTTTATAAAAAACACCTTACATATTTATAGTTTTATATAGTAATATATTTCTGTACATTCAAAATTGTTTAATTTGTTTTTAATTTTTCTCTCACAGACTGCCCAACAGTTAGCCTTTCTGTACAGAGAACTCAAACTCAACCACCAAAAAACAGAGACAAACAGGAAGGTCAAGTAATCTGACACGCAACTCCCATTAACCCCAAAAAGTGTTATTGTTATTTTTATATAAACCAAACATTGATTTTGTTACATAGATGTTTAAAAGAATGAAATCTTCAAATAAACTGACGAATAAAAACTCATATCTCTTGTTCTTCTCGAATCGTTTCTCAGCACTTATACAAAATATCAAGTGTGTCAAGATAGCAGGCTTTCTCTGAAACATAGCACTCAGATGCATGATTAAGATGAAACCTCTTATTGGTAGAATATTCCAGAAGCAATCCCTGCCCTTTAAATGTAAAAATTCTTGATTTTGAGAAGATTTTCTGGCCTATCGGAACCGTACTTAAATGCACAGTCAGGGTATCCGGCAGCTCACTAACTGAGGACAGGTCAGTTTCGGTATCTTCCCCAAAATTTAGTACCACCAAGAAGGCTTTACGGCGCCCATCCATCTCACGCAAATAGGCAAATACATTAGGATCGCTCCTGACGTAGCAGAACCAGCCTCGGCTCAGGGCGAGCTCAGAACTTCTCAGCAAACTCAGGGTACGATACTGAGAAATGATGGAATTGGGATCATCCAGTTGAACCTAGAGAGGACAGAGAATTTGGGTACTTGAACTCATAAATTCATAGTTACAGCATTCTAGAAGCAACGTACCTCCACATTGACAGTTTTGTAGTCGGGAGCTATATCGAGCCAAGTGCCGTTTTCATTGTCACTAAAGCCAGCGTTGAGTTTATCGCTCCACTGCATTGGCGTTCGCTGTGGGTCTCGACTGTTGTTCTAGATAGTTGAAATATTATAACTATACCAGTGTGACACAGTACAACACGTTGCAGTTAATCGTTACTTTTTAAAACAAACAGTGCTTGGCTTTAACTTACTGGATTGAACTTTCCAAAAGGATCCTGGATAACAGATACATTTACATTCACCATTCCAATCTCTTCTCCGTAGTATGTTGTGGGAGTTCCAGGCAGGGTTAACAACATCATGTTTATAGCATGTATATATTCTCTTCCAGCACTCGAGGCTATGCGCGGCTTGTCGTGGTTTCCCACCTATGTACACAAACAAATTAATTTTTGGGGAGGAACAATGCTAGGCAATTATACTGAACACAATATGCTTTTATCATGTAACAAACGTTGAATGTACATATGGTTTATATTTAAGTCCAAAGTGTGTCATCTTTTCCATACAAAAATACTTTGTCCCATTCTTGCTTATTATCTAAAAAATGGTGTAGCCGTAGCTGTCATTAACTCTTTCACCGCCATTGACGAGATATCTCGTCAATCAAGAGAAAACGCTTCCCTGCCAATGACGAGTATTTCCGGCTTTCCGCAATACCGTTATTATTCTGCAACTTTTTAAACCGGGAAGTATTGCCCTATGGCAAGCGGCTGCATGTCCGTGTCAGTTTTAAAGATCGCTCTGAATGGGATCTCTATGAAAAGTCCGTCACAAATATGGAATTATCTCTGCTTTTTGCTCAAAATGTGGTGTTATTGCAGAAACCTGCCCATATTCAAAAGCTGATTACAAAAGAACTACTGAAGGTAGGATGAAACGTTTTTTTTGTTTGTTTGAAAGCAGAGGGTCTGTTCTTTAATTTGGTATATTGTATGTTTATATATTTAAAATTTTCTGGAAGGCATTAAACTTTTGTGAAAATCATGAAAAACGCTGGCGCTGGCTGGCAACTTCTTTAAAAACCGCTGGTGGCGAAAGAGTTAAAGGGGGCATGACATGAAAATGAGACTTTTTCCATGTTTAAGTGCTATAATTGGGTACCCAGAGCTTCTATCAACCTAGAAAATGTGAAAAAGGTCAACCCATTAACTAAGTTTTGGTAAATCATTCTCTACAAGCACATATAAAAATAGGTCGTTGAAATTTGGCCCTCTTTATGATGTCATAAGGAGCTCTTATTAGAATAATACTGCCCCCTTAATCTGCACTATCCAATCACAGCACTGCCATTTAGTGCAAAGAACAAGAGAGAGAAAAAAATTATTCACAGCACAGTTGAGTTTCAATTGCAACAAACCACCATTATTGTGATCAGTGTTTGCACTTCATCAGCTCATTTGCATTTTAAAGGACACACCCAAAAACGGCACAGTTTTGCACACACCAACAAAGTGTCAATTTTAACATGTTATAATAAATTATCTATATGGTATTTTAAGCTAAAACTTCACATATGTGCTCTGGGGACACCAATGATTTATTTGACATCTTAAAAAATGTATTGTGCTATGGCCCGTTTAAGGCGGTACCCTTTCAAAAAGTACACCTTTGCATCTAAAATGTTCATTAGTATCTCAAAGGTGCATATTGGTATCAAATGTATACATATGTGTACCTAAATGGTACATATTAAGAGGACCTTTTTAAGAGTACTGCTCCAGTGACCGCTTGGGACCATTTTTTCTGCTGGTTCAACCGGTGGTTTGAGTTAAGGCAGGGACTATACACGTGTTTGCATTTCACACTTCTGATTTAAATCTGAATAATGGCATTCTCAAAAAACAAGCTGAAGTGTAGTTGCTCACCACCCAGTTTGGCCATTTTCCCTCCGGCATGTTTGACATCCAATAATCGACCAGTTCTTTGGCTTTATTTCCCGAAAGGTCGTCAGGAAGATACAGCAAATAGAAGTTAAAGGGAAAGTCACTTTCTGTCACGTAACTTGTGCCGTAGTACCTCATGGTTTTTTCAATTTCCTCATAGTCATAACTCTCTATCACCATGAACCTGAGAGAATCAAAAAAAAAAAAAAAAGAAAATGCGGAGATTTTTGGAAAGCAATAAAGGTTTTTACAGTACCTGTGGCGACCGGGCTCTCTGCTGTAGATGTCCATCTCTACCCTCCAGTTAGTCAAGATCTCATGCAGACCCGGCTGCGAGTAAGTGTAGTCATGAAACAACTCGAATTCTGTATCCACAGTCGCCTGAAGAACATCAGACAGAGAGAGGAAATAATGTTGGTCATATAACACAACTAAAAATATATGACATGCCTAAAAAGCACCAATTAACTCTTTCCCCGCCATTGACAAGTTATCTTGTCATTAAGAGAAAACATTTGCATAAAAAAAAGTGTTTCTGAAGAATTTTTATGATTATCCACTATGGCTCCACTTCCCCAATTTATAAAAATACTGAAGCCAAAACATTATTTGCTAATTTTAAACTCTATGTACTGATAATCGTTCTGAATCTGATCTCCAACAAAGATCCTTCACAAAAATTTATTATTTCAGCTTTTTGGTAAAAAAATTATTTTAAAAGAAAATATAGATAGGATGAAACGTTTTTTCCTCGGTTTTTTTGTCTGTTTAAAATCAGAGGGTCTGCTCTTTCATTTGATATATTTGTATGTTTATATATTTGTAGAAGAAATTTTTTCTGGAAGGCATTTTGTGAAACTTGTGAAAATCACAAAAAAATGCTAGCGGGCAACTTTTCAAAAAAATGTCTGGTGGGGAATGAGTTAAAGGTGCAGTGTGTAAACTTTATGAGGATCTCTTGACAGAAGTGCAATCTAATATACATAACTATATTATCAGTGGTGTATAAAGACCTTACATAATGAACCACTATGTTTTATTACCTTAGAATGAGCCGTTTTTATCTATATGCACCACAGGTCCCCTTACATGAAAGGCGCCATTTTGAGCTGCCATGTTTCTACAGGCGGCTCAAATGGACAATGTGTTGTCTCAGACAAAGATTTGTTTGTTCTGTGATGCGACCATAGCGTCTCTGTGTGTTTTGAAATGGAGTAGTGAGTGGTGAACTGAGTCGTTGGTTGCAATTCACAACCTCACCACTAGATGCGCTAAAGTCTACACACTGCACCTTTAAATGTCACTGTGAAATACACTTTGTATGTGGCAAAATATTGAAACGATAAACACAGGACTGCTGTAATTTGTGGGGTCTGGGACAAAATTGTATGGTCGGACCCTGTGTAAAGATCCATTAGTTCCTGATTGTATGGTATTTAAATGCTTTTACATTCAGAAGACACTTTTATCCAAAAATGACTTCCAAAGCAATATATAATTGAGGGACAGAATTATTTTAATGGTGATTGACATGATGCCACATATGTCTGTAACTCGTTTTTAACTCAAATCATTTCTCTAGATTGGTTTTAGCAACAACAGACAAAAAAAGGCAACGATGTGGAGGTGCAAGACCATCAAGTCATTCCAAGACCTTGTGAAAGTCTTCAGTGGCGTTATATTCGTCTGGAATAATTAAAATGATTTGCCTGTAAAGAGATGATTTAACCTTTTTCTTGTATATTAAGTCTATGTCCAAACATTGTTTGACTTACTGGATCTTGGTCAGGATCAACCTGGGGTTCGTTTCTTAAATGTTTGGCTTCAAGCATGTGTTTCACAGCATCCATGCGGAACCCATCAACCCCTTTCTCCAGCCAGAAATGGATTATGTCCTATTAAAGAGACAGGAATCAAAGAGGGTCCATGTTTGTAGTGAAACATGATATGGTATGGTGAATATGGTATTGTAGATAACTTTCAAAGTCTGGATAAATAGTCGCTGAAACCACCCCTAAAAGTCAATTCAATCATCTTTAGTGCTGTAGTGTCGATTTTATAGTCACACAGATGTTTTATGTGCCTTACCGTCATCTCCTGTATAACTTTGGGGTTACGGAAATTGAGGTCTGGCTGTTCTTTGAGGAACTGATGGAAATAGCACTGGTTTCTCATTTCATCATATTCCCAGGAGGAATTCCCAAACACACTTACCTAACAAATCCAATAATGTGACACTATAGTCAACCAATTTACAACTATATGCAGGTTTTAAAAAATACTTTAAACATAACAAATCAAAAGGAAAAAAGCCATGAGATTGTACAAACGTTACACTGTAAAAAGTGAAAGATGGATCTACTTTAATTAAAGAACTAAGTATCAACCTAAATTTTCTCACTTTAAGTAAACAATTTAAGGTGAAAAAAACTTTTAAAAATTACTTCAATTGGTAACACGTAAAAATGTAAGCTTTTTCAACTAAACAACATTTTCACTTAAAGTTATCAATTATATATATCCCACAGGTTTTTTTCCTCCTAGGACTTTTTTCTCTAGGGGGTTTTTCAACCACGGGGAGTTAGCCGACATTGGCTTAACTTAACAACCTTTTCTATTTGTTACATTATTAATACGCTCGCTTGTAAAGTTTATTCATAGCCGCTGTATTTTCCTATTTATGTTGTCTGTCGATTTTTCTGTGTTTTCCCCTGCTTCTATTAATGTAAAGCTACTTTGAAACAATTACCAATTGTGAAAGCGCTATATAAATAAAACTGAACTGAAAATAAATGAAATAACTTTTTAACTTAATCCAAGTTTCACGTTTTACATTGTATAACACTTTATTGATGATCATTGATGATCTCTATGTGCTTGACCTGATTTTGCCAAGTGGTTGATGTCTTTAGGGCAACATATTGTATTGCCCCAAGGAAGACATTTTTGTAAATAAAACCAAAACCCCAGCCCTAAACATAACTGAACTCAGTCTGATCTCATGAGAATTCGTACATATTTTACTAGTTGGCTAATTCGTATGAATTCATACAAAGTTATTCGTGGAAAAACGTACGATTCTCATGAAAAAAAAAACAACAAAACCCAACCCCTAACTCAGCACCTAACCCCAACGTCACAGAGGTCAAGGCAAATCGTACAATAACTTATGAATGTGGTTGTATGAATTAATACGAATTCTCAAGAAATAACGTTGCTGAACCCTAAAATCTGAAGGAATGATAAGTGAAAAGCAATGCTCTAGAAGCAGCTAATCCTGGTTGTAAGCTTAAACTCTAAAATCTAATTGGTTGATTGAAATGTTGTCACGTGGTCAACATAATGTTGCCCTGAGGACATTAACCACTTGGCAAACTCAGGAGAGCTATTTCTATGTACAGCAAAAAAACAAACTGATAATGGTACAATAGCTGTCTCCATTCATTTGTTGGTATTCTAGGGATTGACGTTCATACCCAATTATTTGGAGGTTTGTCCTTTGTGCAGTTAACCCATATATAGTAATCCTTATAGGGCTCAGTGCCATTTCGGCTAAGTTGGAACCAGTTGTGTTTGTCGCTGGTGTGGTTAGGTATGTAATCCATGATCAGCTTCAAACCTGGGCCAGAGAAAATGAGTTAAAGATAATATATTCATACTGACCTGACCTTGCACAATAATGGTACAGGTTTAACACCTTTACAAGGCTTTATAAGTTAATATTTAATCATTACTTTACTCAAGAAACTCAATCCATGAGCCTTATACTGTTTAACTTTGTAGACACACATTTACATGTCCATGATGTTGACCGATTTATATCATTGATCATTTATTATAATGCATGATATATGCCTACCTTTGTCATGCATGCTTGCCAAGAGGTCATCGAAGTCCTTCATGGTTCCAAATAGAGGGTCGATTTGTCTGAAGTCTTCAACATCATACCCAAAGTCCATCATGGGAGATTTGTAGAAAGGACTGATCCAGATGGCTTTAATATTCAAGTACTCGAAATGACTCAATTTCTCCTTGATTCCTGAAGTGAACCATGACAGCATTTATTAAATGATAGAATTGACACCCTTTAATGTGTATAAATGTATAATATATTCTTCTTTGTAATCATAGTCAACCAAATCATATTGCTCTTTTCTTCTGAATATTACGGTCATTTCGAAAGGTCATTAAATGATGTGTGTAAGATAAGGTGGTTTCTTATCATCCATCATGCGTACTTCTTGTGAGCATGTTTCAAGGAAAAACAATAATGAGCCTCTAATGTACTGCTGTAAAATCTGTTTGGTACTTTATTGCATGTGCAAATGCAGTTTTGCCCATTAAGGACAATTAAACTGGAAAACAGTGCCATATGGAAAGGAGGGAAAAATAGCTTCAATGCATTTGTTTATGTCATCAATACTTATATTTTTTCTGTATACAAAAGGCATACTAACATATTTTAAAATCATTTATTAAATATACTGTTTTACCTATTTCACCTGAAAAGTTTTCCTAAAGCAAGTAAAAATTTACCTTTAAGATCTCCAACACCATCAGCATTTGAATCTTTAAATGACCGTGGATAAACCTGATAGACAGGAGACACCTGCCACCAGCTAAGGCATCGAGGTGACAGCGCCACAATCGCAATGGTCACACCGATGAGAACCAGAGTGCACAGAATGATCAGCCAAAACAAAATCTCTCGAGGGACCCGGTAGCAAGCTTGTTTGGAGTATAGCATCAGAACCTCTTTGGGCATTCCAGCGTAAGGTTTGATCTGTGTGTACGGGATCTCCTCCTGCCCGGCGACAGAGACGCCTGTGGGCTCATGATTTGGTCCATCGTGCTCCTCTTGAAAGGCTGGGTTCTGGATGCCGTCTTGTAGCTCCAGCGTGTCGATGTTCGTGATTTTGGTTAAACTCATATTGCAGTTGCTCTCTTGGTCACAGAGCACGGGAACAACTGTGAGAGCCAAACAGCAAAAGTCCTGTTAAATAGAGGCATTCACAAGTCCATAGTACACAGCTCTCCATCCCTCAGACACACAATAAAACCCCTCCCACAGGAATGCTGGCAGATCTGAGAGTAGAGATTACCAGGCCCAATCACATATACTAACTTGGCTACATATTATTGAAAAGTCAGATAACTTGAAGCTGACAATGTGACAAATTACAAGGTTTTTGACAACTGTCTATGCAGGATTTCTCCGGAATATGTTATTTTTTAAAACAATTATTCAGTAAAATTTACAGATAATAAAAATTTAAGATGCAGACATATTTAAGATAATATGTACGATTGTAAGACCTTAGCTATTTAGCTATAAGTCTCTTTTTTTGTAATGTGGAACTTTGTTACATATCTCAGATCTATTCAGGTCAATTTCATAGCTTGAATGATGTAATTCATTTATTGTTACAGATACAGCAAATGTTCACACTCATGTAGCTGATACAAATCACACACAAAACAAATAGTTTATCTGACAAGGTGTAATCTGATTAGCTGTCTTTACCCAACATAAGGGATATTTTAGTCCATATGAAAAGCAACTCATTTTTACAAGATTTTTAGTATTTAGTAGCATCAAATCTCTTAAACTTTGAAAGATGACTAATTATATATTCATAAACAAAACGGTATATTCTGCTTTGCATTCACAACCAATGAAAACAAACAAAAGTATTATATACATTTTCCTTTGTCCATTTTTATGTTGGCCTAGGCCCTATAGGGTCATATTTTTTTTGCGAACACCAAAACTTATGCGGCAATTCGTTTTCGGCATTGGAGACATCATCACGCACACTATTTTATCAATAAAAGGCCATTTGAATGCAAACAGACTACAGACAGGAAATTTCGCACACTTTTTTACGCCTACTAACTTTGTCAATAACAAAATAGTGCAAAACTTGGATGGAAACATGGCTATAGGGGATTATCACGCCGATACATAATACTTCCGCTTTCAGCTGTCTTTGTGCACATCGACTTCCGGTGGATCGTAATCCCAGTTCTGCTGGTCCAGATCGAACAGAAAAGTTATTGAGAAAGGTACGTAAAGGAACGATGGTGTTGTAGAAATGTAGTAAAGTAAAAGTACAGATAATTTGTAACGAAGTAAAAGTCAAAAGTATGCACTATAGATTCTACTTAAGTACAAATACGTAGAAAATGTATTTAAATGCGTAACAAAGTGTACTTTGTTAACTTACATTCCACCAATGCCTAACAGGATGTTAGATACTTAACCTAACTGCGCCGAAAGTGGACATGCACAAAGTTGACAAGTCCCGCCCACAAAACCCGGAAGCGTGATAAGCACCCATTCAGGGTTCCCACACCTTAACTTCAAATTTAAGGACCTTTCAAGGACTTTCCAGGTCCAGTACCCTCAAATTCAAGGACTAAATGTGGGGACACATTTCAAGTGAGAGCAAGGTTACATCGTGTTACCTTTTAAGATACATTGTTACAGTTCCCTTTTGAGGGAACTTGCGCTGCGTCACTGCTGTGACACTTTGGGGACGCCTCCAGGGGTAAGTGCGTCTGAATGTGTATATCAAATTTAACCAATGGTGAGGCTTAATGATAAAGACAGGGTGACGTGAGAGCCAGGATGTATATCGCTATCTGAAATATTGGCAAAGGCGGTGTTACAGGGATGCAGGAAGTATGGCAACGGAGACGCAGCGTCTCGTTCCCTTCTCAGGGAACAACATACGTATACATACGTAACCCGAGACGTTTTCATGTGTCAAACACAACTATCCAAAAAAGCATTTTGGTACGAATCAACAGTCGCATACAGAAGATATAAGCATTTAAAGCGAACAGTTTAGCACGTGTGCTTAAAAAGTCTCAAGGGCCTTGAATTTTCCCCCAGATTCACAAACTTTCAAGGATTTTAAGGACCCGTGGGAACCCTGCCTATTGGTCTATAAAATACTTTACATTAATACACTATCTGGTACAAAACAGCAAAGCAACACTATAAAAAAAAGATTGGTTGGTTAAACTAATGGGGCGCACACACCAAAAACGCGAATTCAACTATTTGCGTGAGTATATTACATGCAAAGTCAATGCAATGATGAGCATAGATGTGGGGAAATGCGAATGATGCGAATAGAGCGGTGCGATTCACGTTATCTTTTCACAAAATATTCAACTCAAGAAAAAAATTGCCTGACACGAAGTTAAATCCCGCAAATAATCTAGAGCAAAGAACGCAATGCTTTGCATTTGATGTGTACGCAGCATTAAACAAGCAAGCTACATGGTTCCTTAAAATTGAGTAAATTTAACTTAAAAATTTGAGTTTACTCAAAAAGTTGTCTAAGGGGTGGTTCACGTTTCACATCTTTTGTGCATGCAACCATGTTATTTTCAATGTAGACAAGCGGCAAGCATGTTCAAATAGAGAGCGACGTGCACGCTGTGCGACATGCTCTTTTAATCCAGGCGTGTTGGCACCGCAATGAATTGATTTTTAGGTTTCAGAAACACGTCAGCACCAATCAGCTTCACCATTTACGTATAAACATTGGGTCATGTAAATGAAGAGTTTCGTTGCGAAACGAGATAACTCAGTTTTTAACATTTTTGTCAAAACATGTTTATTATTATGTTATTATTTTGTTTTATGGTGCTACTTAGCTGTATTTTTTTAAGTTATGAAGGTTTAAATATTAATTGGAATGCTCAACCAAAAAACGAGATTTCTGAAAAATAAAAAATGTTTCGTTTTGCAACGTAACTCTTCAAATATTGGATCATTCCGTATTAACCGATGGAGAAACAGCTGATCACAGCTTTACAGGGATACATGGAACGAACAAACTGTGAATTTTGTCACAAATAAAAGAAACAATGCATGGAGACACATTACTGAATCTATGGAGAGTGCAGCTCAATGTTGCTCAATGGCAGTTTTCTGCACAGTTTTACATGCGAAATGTGAACCGTTCCTAAGAATTGTTGTGCCAACTAATATTTTTAAGTTGAACCAACTTTTTTACAGTGAACCTGTGATTAGTCGCTTAACAATTAAAATAAATAGTCTGGCAACTCTTGGCCAAAAATAATCTGCAATACAGATCAGATGTTGTACAAATAAAAGTCTGGCTAGATGAGATCAGCATTTAAAGTTAAATGATCATGAGAACAAAAATTTCTTTTCCCTTTATCTTTATTGTTCTGCTCAATATAACCTTTCAGTTTGTGAGGCCAATGAGTACTGTCAATCCTTGACTGCTGAAAAATAAATTTGAGCAAAACCAACATTACATTTGTATAATGAATCAGAAAATCTGTGAATTCATCATTATCATAAAACTAGTATTTCCATGTTCAGCTAACCAAAACAAAAACACCACTTTTACAATATACTCTGGAAAAAGAAAAAACAAAAAGGCAGCTTGCTGCAAGTTCACATCTGTATTGTGAAAGTGAGGGCTGATAGCAAGAAGAGAAAACTGAGCTATATAATACAGAGGGGAGCTGAGAAAAGTGTGGTTTTGGTGGTCAGTTACGATCCCTTTTAGACATCAACACCCACAGTTCCTTGGTGGCAGGTGTACACAAATACATAACATTAACAATCTCAGTGTATCTAAAGTAACTCACACAACGTGGCACTCGCATCAGTCGCCACCAACACAGCTCTATTGCTTCTCACACACTTAAGCCACAAAAAACATCAAACTTGGGAAAAAAATAATATATATATATATGAATTTATATATATTTCTCTCTATATATTCTATATACTCTGAAACAGCAGGATTAAAAAGCTTTTGACAACCAATCAAGTGATAACCTGCAAGATGAAACCAAGTCAAGTCCGAGGTTCTACACCTAAAGGTCTGTCAGCGCACGTTGGGAGAGGAAGGAAGAAAGCTGCATAAAGCAAACAACAAGCTTCAAACCCTTTCCACACAGGTTATGTAGTAATGAAGCAATTCTTTATCACGTCTACACGCATTTATCAGTCCAATACATCCTTAATTAAACCCAGTGATGATCCGTATCCCAATACCAGGGACTGAAGTGGTGTCACATAGCCATGTTTATCCATTGTATCCTTGGCTCAAGTCGTCCATCACGTCCACTTCATTTGCAGCTGAAAAAGGCACAACAGCACGTCCATGGGTCCGACCCACAAAAACGTCCTCAGTTTTAAAATGAACACCCACAGCCACCACAAAAAAAACAAGGAACAAAGTTTATTGTATTGTATTTTGTTATTGAAGGTTTTTTTAACTGCAACTGGAACTTTTCCTTCTGTATTAGAAAAGTGTTTGTAATGCTTTTGGTTGTACGGTTTCTATTTGTGTTGTGACTCTTAAAAGACTGTCCGTTGAATCTCTTTGTTTCGCTGAAAGAAATGTGACCGATGTCTCATGTAGACATCTTCCCTCAGGTGGGCTGATTACCACGGGTCCTCAAGGTCAGCAGCACTCTGCAGAAAGAGTAAAACAGCAGTTAGCACTGAGAAACACAAGGCATATAAATCAGCATTACTTGGTAGTCTATTATAGCTAGTTATTACTGTAAATATCAATGCTTGAAACTAGAAATGTCACACTTTCAACTTCTTTGTCTAATACAGTGAGGAAAATAAGTATTTGAACACCCTGCTATTTTGGCAAGTTCTCCCACTTAGAAATCGTTGAGGGGTCTGAAATTGTCATCGTAGGTGCATGTCCACTGTGAGAGACATAATCTAAAAAAAATCCAGAAATCAATGCTAACGGGAGTTAACTTACAGGCTGTGAGTCAAAGCGGGAGGAATGATGATAATGTCGGTCTTGTCTACATCACCAATCCCAGGAAGTAAACTGTGCCTACAATCCGTGTGTTTGTCGTAGTCCAAGAAAAGAGATTTACGTTGGAAACGATAACCCGCGTCATCGTTTACTTTGGGGTTTGTACCTTTTGCATATCATTAAAATGTACTAATACACACTTACACACCAAAGGAAATGTAGAATCATAGTTGCTCTTTAAAAACGCCTTGATATATCTTAACATGTTTTGTCTCAAGATGCACACATGTAATGTTTTTATGGTTTGCTTGTAAATACTATTTAAATGTCCTAATATAACCAAGGGCTATCCCTATCCTGAATTAACCTAAACTCTGTCCGGGAAACCGCCCCTAAATGTTATGACATTTTACACTATCAGAAGAAAATGTCAAAATATGTACTGCAACCGTCAATGGGGTTGTACCCTTAAAAAAAGCACAGCTTTGCACCTAGAGAGTTCATACTAGAGGTACATATTGGTACCAAACAGAGTTATTAGTACCTCAAAGACAGGCACATAATAGTTTCTCTATTGGTACCAAATGTAAACATATCTGTACCTAATGGTACATATTAGGACCTTTTAAAGGGTACTACCCCAGTGACATTTTCACATTTTTTCTAACTGTATACGGGTGATTCTCACGAAACCATTGAAACACCACGGCACTAATGATTTTAGCTTTAAAATGTGTAATATAGTAACATTAAAAAGCATCAGAATTAACACAATACTGTGTTCTACCTTGCACAATGTGTGATTTCAACATAAGAATTTATAATTGTAAATTTTATCTCATTTTCTGCTGAAATTCTCATTACCGAAATGTGTCCGGCTGTGTTTGAACATGCGTTATGTTGTAATTTAATCAAATTAACACAAAAATATTAAGAAAAAAAATAAATGGATGTTTTGCTAGACTACTTTAGATGACAGAAAAAATATTTACTGAATATTCATGTATAACAATAATGAAGAAAAATTAGGAAAATGATGTGTCCATGCCTGATGTTCTCATCCTCCGCAATACTTTTTGAGAACAGTTTAAGCACACATACAAGTTTGATTTTGAGTGACCAAGCACATGGACCAGTTACTTCAAGATGGCCACCAGGTAAGATCATTTTTTTACAGTTAATTTGAAATATTGTCTTGTCAGAATGCTTACACGACATTTTGATTATCATTACCGCAACAGATGCTTATTAAATGTTAATTTAATTAATAGAAGCATAATCTTTGATTTTAAATGCATGTGCAGAATCTCCAAATTATGTTCTTTCAGGTTTGTCATGTCATTTTGAAAATATGTCAGTGTTGATGTTTTCTGTCTGTTGCGGTAATGAGATTTTTAGGACTAATTTTTTTAATTATGTTACAAAAAGTGTTAAATGATAAGTAAAAGTTTTTAAATTAATGTTCCCATTTACTCCAGAAAAAAAGTAAGTTTAAGCAATTTTTACATTTTCATGCTTGACATTTTTAAAACCAAGTTTTCGTGAGAATCACCCGCACATCAGAACCTTGCAAATATAAAAAATACTGTCCATGTATGTATGTATATATTGGTCAACCACTAACACAAATAAGACTTTAAATCCAAATTAACCAAGCCATATGCATACCCTGACAGTAAAACTTTGGAAATACTGCTGTGAATAATCCACTGTGCTTAAATGATATTTAACAACTATAGTATAATATTGCACTTTTTGGACAACTGCACTACGAACAGACAACTCTCTGAAACAAACAGGCAGCAAACAAACCAGAACGTCACTTATAAGTAACAAATATTATTTTATCAACCCTCGATGCATTCAGTACATTCTGGGTACATTCTTAGATTAAATGAGGTTCTGCTACAATGCAGAAGAGAAACTGGCAGTTCTGCAGAAAACATAATAGTATCAACTTACCAAATGAAACAGGTGGGCTGCATAAATCAAAGGGTTAATACATAAAAACATTAGTTCTATTAATATGTAGTATCCTTTTATGTCCCTTACAATATGTATAAACCTCTATACCATGCTTTCATTTTTTTTTAGAATGTATGATATGCATTTATCCGAGTAGTACCCACACATGCTTATTACCTTGGTGCAATATGTTAATCAAGAAGCTGCTATAGGGTTGTAAAATCTGCCATTGTTTTGCTTACTAAAGCTTATAATACACTTTCATAGGTTATCACAGAAAAACAAACGTACCTAGTCTACTCACAACAAATCTACAAGTACAAAACAGTCCAAGAGCCCAGACAATAACACTTCTCTCTCACACAAACATCTCTTGGATGTCCAGTATAAGGAGCAGGGAACAAGTGGATCAAAAGTCAAGCTTTGTCCAGCTAGTGTCTAGATCAACACCTAAGAATGTGTAACACTAATGCAAACACAACACATCTAAGGGCCTGTTTACACCTGGTATAAAGATTACAAGTGGACGACGCTAAATACAGGTGTAAATGGGGTGTGAAACATTGAGCTCGTCCACTTTCGACCACATTCAGAGGCTGTTTACATTTGGCATTAACATGCGTTTTCGTCGATCGGATCACAAGTGGACGATGTTAAAGGGACAATAAGTAGAATTAACCCCCATCTAGTGGTGAAATTGTATTTTGCATTCAGATGAATAGTGCTATCTAGCACCTCGCTTTTTTAAATGCGTGTTGCAACTATGGTAGCCGTTATGTTATCACTGATCTCCTTGTGCGTTTCAGCTAGTTCACGTGTTCTGAATGAAAACGCGTTGTGGAAACGTGTTGGGAGGCTAGTGCTTTTTGTCCCTCTCTGCTATAGTTTATCAGTATGGCGGAACGACATGGAAGCCTTCTTGGACTTACCCGTTCAATGTAAGTAAAGAGAAGAAATAAATTCTAAGCTTACAAAGAAAAGTCAGATCTCTGGCAGAGGTCATTTGACACCAACGAGGACATATTTATGAATAAAGACATTGATTTTGATTAATGAAACACTTAAAACCCTACTTACTGTCCCTTTAACGCCAGGTGTAAACGGTGTTCAAAACGTTTTGAGCTCGTCCACTTTCGACCACTTTCAACCACATTCAGAGGTAGTCGAAAAACCTTTGGATCGGATTGCTTTTGTAGTGTAAACGCAAATGTGGTTGAATGTGTTCGAACACCCACAGGAGACCGCCTTCTCTCCGCCCATTTATATAATCTGAGGTACAAAACACAATGTTTTACGTCTTTTCTGACTTCTGGCGCGAAAACACGGTACAGCGCTATTTTTAGCCTTTTATTGATCAAACTAAAGTGGCTGATTTTCGTTTAGGTATATTTTACGCTAACTTATTTCATCAATTGCGCTGAAATATCAGAGAAAGCTCTAACATATTCGTGTACAAACACTGTGCAGCATGTTTACTTACAACACAAGTAGCGGATTCTGACATAATATTAGTTCACGTCCATATAAACTCGTCATTACTCCCGCTTGCATTTAAATGACAACAGAGAGACTCGCCCACAGATAGGGTGACCAGATGAGATTGGCTGAAATTCGGGACGGGCGCAGACATTACTGGGGTCATCCAATAATAGTTTAATTTATTTATTTTATTTAATAATAAAAGATAATGAATTTCAAACTGAACCAATCATATAAATATAAGTACATATGCATATAAATAAATTGATATAATACGTATAGAAGTATTTTATACTTCATACAATAATAGTTAGATCTAATGTTTTTACATCAGTCCTGACGAACCCAAAGTGTTTTAGGCCTTTAGTATTTTAAAGCCTCTTTTAGTTTCGTTTCATTCCACAAGTGTGTGAAAGCTTATTTTATAAATTGCTCTGGAAAAAGTCCTTACATATACATGAACAAAACAATGTGCAGCATGTTTACCAACCAAAAAAAAAAAAAAACTTGTGAACAGACATGTTTCTCTCTCTCACGAACTTATGATCCGACCAAAATGTATCCTAATATCAGGTATAAACAGGGCCTAACTGACACATTCTCCTGAGGTGTTTGCCACAATTTACATGTCCACTGGTGCAGTAGGCTTGTTTGGTGGATTGTGGGATTGAGAGCGCAGACCAAGCTGAGATTTACAGATTTACACTGTTCTGTATGCATACTTAGGGGATTTGTAAATCAAATTGGCTTGTAAAGTCTTTGTTGTACTGTACTAAAAGAAACAAACACCACTATGATATACACTTCAGACGCCTCCCTAAAATGGTGCAAGTACTATGCAAGATTCTTCTGCACCAATGAACACACATACTTTGAAACACAACACACATACATTTACGTTTAGTAATACACTGACAAAACATGTATCTGCAGTTGCAGGCTTTCCACATGCAATCTACAGTGTAATTGATTAAAAACCACACAATGAGTGGTGACATCATCATCATCATGAGACGTGGCTGAAGTGTACAAAGTAAACAGCTATTTATAACCTATTAAAATAACACTTGGTAACTAATCACTTGCCTGTCGTCGGCTGTTTGCACGCCAATAAACCTCACGTCACCTCTTTGATGGGATGTGTTAAAAGTGTTTGTGATGTGGTGATCTCAACCACTGTGCTTTGGGGCAGAGGCCCATTTGAATGAGCTCATGACAGCTGCTGTGATTTGACCAGGATGTTTTACTCGGAGTGGTAAATTAACAAATGAAACATGGCAGTGGAAATGAGAGTGCAAATACTCTGTATGAATAAGTGGTGACATGTGGATCACAGTAATGTCTCATGATGAAATGAATCAAACAATTCAGGGGGACGGTAGGATCTTTACACTTCTGTAGTCTATCCTTTTATGGTAAGACCTGGGACTAACTGTACATCTGGCAAATACTGTGGGATTGCAGACCTTTGCAAAACCAGACTCTGATAATACTTACACCATCCTCTTCTCTTTGGGGGTTTAACCGGTTGTACATTGCTTCAACAACACTGTGCCTGCAGTGACAAAAAACAGATGCATTGTATCAGAAAATTAAAATAAATCATGCTTCCAGAACTTGCAATTTATCATAGTCTCTGGTCCCTCTTATATTAAAAATATTCAAGATCCTGTCATTCAAGGTCAAAAGTTTGGTGCCCAGGGAAGAAAGTTTGGTTCCAAAACGCAATAAACACCATTTTTTAAAAACAAAATAGTTACAGCCAAAATCAGAATTGTATCTGGTCAGTATTAAAATGTAAATTCTTCATTTTACGCAAAAACCGATATCCGCCGTATTATTCTTTTTTCCAAAACGTGATAAGACTCCACTCCTCCTTCTCTGCAGAATGCAATAAATCCGCTCAACAAATCACAGCGCACCATTCCACGCACTGTAATCAACAACTAACTTTGTACTTTGTGATCAACAAACAAACAAAAACAAAATAGTAATTTTGATGGCATTGATAAACCTGTGGTGGCTTTCTGTGGGGAAGAAGAAACGTAAGCCATCAAAATCGAATAAATTACGTGAGAGGCACTCGGGTGAAGAAAAACTGTTGCTTATTCTCACAGGACAGCATCAAGCTTCTGTCATGCTAACACATTGACCCCAGGGGATCTTATGAAAAACTTTCCATTATTTTACTCAAAGTCAGCTAAAATCGAGCAGGACCAAAACATTTTACAGCTGAACAAGTTCAGCGATGACATCCTAAGGATGACAGAAGCATTGACAGCAGGGTTCTACACTAACTTTTTGCACTGGTTGCAATGGTGCGCCTTCATTTTTTTTAGGTGCACCAGCACAAAAGTTAGGTGCACCCAAGTTTTTGACTGCATCACATTTATAGTTCACCCAAAAATAAAAATTCTGTCATAATTTACTTACATGTTGTTACAAACCTGTATAAATGTCTTTGTTCTGGTCAACATGACTAAAGATATTTTGAGGAATGTTTGTAACCATGAGCCCCATTCAACTTTATAGTATAAATTTTTCCTTCTATGGAAGTGAATGGGGCTCATACTCGGTTTGGTTACAAACATTCCTCAAAATATCTTGCTTCGTTTTCATCAGAACCAAGAAATTTATACAGGTTTGTAACAAAATGAGACAAAGTTAATTTTCATTTTTGGGTGAACTATCCCTTTTACACCGCAGTTTAGCGCCCATGGTGGTTTAATGTACAGAATATAAACATATAGGTTATTTTATAATTTTCATGCTGTCATTCCATTTTCCTTATATGACTCATGCACAGTCCTGTTTGATAACCCGCATCCGCGCGATTAAAATAACACTTGACCCGTTATCCAACATCAGCATCAATTTATTTCATACCCGCCCATTTGACAAAGACTGCGACCCACCGACCGCACCGCAAATCGCGAAGTAAGTAGAAACCTTTAAAGATCATCATGCAGAACATTGACAGAAATAAGCACAGGGCAATGATTGGACAAATATATTATCATGTAATGTGAAACTTTGCGAGGGTCGACAGATTGACAGCTGAGCGGTCAATTGTGTTTGAACACTCATTAGCGCTGCACTTAAATTTATAATTACCTTAGAAATTGATGATATGATTGCTGTGTATGATTCCAAAGGGATGTCCAAAAAAAACTCAGGCAGAATGTTAAATGTTTAAAGTTTAATGTCTCTTTCTCGCCGCCCTGCGTAAACCCACACCCGTGATGGCATAAGCGTGTTGAGCTTGCATCTTGCATTACCTTAAATTACCCTAAATTATGATCATACAGGTAAAAGTAAAACAACATTCAAATTTCACCAAAGAAAGATGAAATCATAATTTTCTATTGATTTTAATGCTATATAAAGCAAAAGTTTATAGGATTAGATTTGGAAGTAAGATGATGATGAAAACAGCAGTCCTGGCTTTTTTCTATAAATTGGGCGCACGCGACATCATTGCTGTTCGGGTTTACGTTTAAATCATATTTCTTCATAAGAATTATGTTCTGGCTCGGCCTCGATTGTAGGAGGCTCATTACCTAATGCCGTCTTCGTACCAGGGCTGATGTGACCGAAGGTTGATGTCAGAGCATTGGTTATGATCTTTGGACGAAACTTTAACTTAACATTCTTAACTAAAAAGTTGTCAATCGTTTTTTTCCCTCGAAAGCCTGGTCACACTGGTGCCACCTGAGATTATTTTAAGTTGCACCATTGATTTGGTGAAATAATTTTCTAAATAAACGCGACATATAGTCCAGTGCGACTTATATGTGTTTTTTCCTCTTCAAAACGCATTTTTGACTGATGCAACTTATAGTCCGGAGCGACTTATAGTCCGGAAAATAAGGTATTTAATCACAGCAATGACAGTAACTGTCACCTACATTGCCAAAAAAAATGGTAAACAAAATTGTCCCAAGCTGTCAAGGGGCTAATATATGCCCCTTGACAAGGGGCTAATATATGCCATTTACGGACAGATATGCATATATTTAGTACCAATTTGTACCTCTGAGGTACTAATAATATCTACATCTGAGGTACTAATGTGCACTCTTTGTAGCAATATGTAACTGAGGTTATATGAACCCTTTAGATGCAAAGGTATACTTTTTGAAAGGGTGCTTCACTTAGCACTCTGTGGTCACTTTCTTTAACCTAATACTATTACAATAAATAAAACCTTAATGTTTTACTCAACTGTTTAGTATCTATGTAAAGGGAGAAAATGTACAGTGAGTCGTTTGGTCATTATCGCAAAACAAACCCCTTCAGAAAGAACATAATTTGCAAAAATGACCACCCAAGTGTCCCCCACTGATCTATATAAATGACTGGATTGCGCATAGAACGCTTAACATAACAGTGTGAGGTGAAGCCAGCGCAGAGTTCGAGCCGCCATCTTGGTATACCCAACCGGCAGACGGCGTCATTGACTTCCATTCACAATCATGTTTTAAATTCACCCGCTTAACAGCGTATCAGTCACGCAAGATTATTTTTAGGATATGTGTACGTAAATTAACTGTTAATTCTGGTGTTATTTGCAATGTTTATGTTTCAATCGGCCATTCAGCTACACAGTCAGCGTTATTTCTCTAAATAAGTTGAGGTAACTTGTAAGTTTAGATAACATAAAACCAGCAAATTATTGCATGCACATACGGTACAAAGTATGATTATTTATTTAGATTTCAGAATGAGCACGTTTGTGATTAATACTAAATATGCTGCGGTCTGTCTGCTGATCTGATACTGTAATGAAAATGAGTGTATAATAACCGATTAAAAACAAAAATGTACAACTTTCAGTAAATAACAATGTACATGCTTAGGACGTTTGTGTTGTAATAATGTACAGGGTAACTTCAGATATAAAAATGAAGACTTGTAAAGTGTTGTTTTATCAATAAAATCTGATCGCGTCCATTGATTTAATAGAATGTTTGGGCGGCGCGGTGGCTTCACAGTTGTGACGTCATGCGCAATCCAGTCATTTATATTGATCAGTGGTGTCCCCTAATGCCCTACTGATGTGAATTACACAGTGCAGATCTATTAAATGACATGCATGTTACACAAATAGGTCACTATGATGTGAGTAAACAAGGATTTGGGATTGAACCTGCAAACTTTTCAGGCTTCCAAAACCATATACCATAAATGTGGTTATGCAGGTGTGAACCTGTGCTTGGCTTGTGTGATATTTACTTGCTTGCAAGGCCGCCCCCTGGTGGGAGGTTAGGGATACTCTCTTGGGAAAGGCTGCTCAGGATATGTGCCAGCTCAGGCACACCTTCATCCCCTGCCTTCTCTATGAGCTCTGATGAGGACAAAGATAAACCACAGGTTAAAGCTTGCTTAATATTTACCCAATCCAGCCAATGCATGTAGCAGCACTTGGTGTATTACAGAGGATTGAACGAAGAAATGAGTTTAAAGTAATGTTATCTGGCTGACCGTTATGGCCATTATTTAGTACTGCTTTAAAGAGAGAAATGGGTGAAGAGTAGAAAAGATAAGACAATAAGGTAAAGAAACAAAAGCAGAAAACACTGAGAGAAGTGAGAAAACGCAAGAGACATTTAAAGGAAACCCTGTGGCCTGATTGGTCTGCTATGGGCCGCTCTGGGCCTGTTGCCAGTTAGATGTTCAGCCAGCACATTCCTCACCAGCATTGCCGACTACTCCCTCAGGCCCTCTCAGCACCCAGCCAAACATTACAACAACATTAACCCAACCTTTGTTCAATGCTCAGGGCCAAGAGTTTACATAACCCCCAAAAGCCCACAAAACTAACAACCACTTGCCAGAGTATGTCCAATACAGAAAGAGAAGGCCAGTAGGAATCGAGGAAGAAAGTGTCAAGCTATCGAAAATATTAAACTAGAAAGAAAAATTTGCAGTGGAAATGAGACAGGAGAGTTCATTCAAGAACATAAGTGGAAAATAAAGTGTGGGAAGAGGGGGCTTTTACTAGGGCTGTGACGGTTGTCTATTTCTCACCTTGAACACGTGACTCAAGGTACTTGTCCAACTCAGCATCTTTCTTTACAGCCTCCTCTGACACCTGGGGTGCATTTGGCAAACAGACTAATACAATACTCATATTATCTCGACTTCCCTGAAAGTCGGATAAAAAGAGAAAATTAAAGAAAATCATTAGAGCATAAAAGGTTTCAGAAGAACAGTGTCACAACATGTCAATCAAAATAGTAAAGCCCTGTTTCAAACTCAATGCACAACCAGTGCAGAAACGGCACGCTTACGGTCACACCAGCTGATTTTTTTGTATAATGCTGGAGCATTGGTGTGCAGCAGACACAAAGTGTAAATGTAAATAAATATAAACTGCTTAAACATGCAACCGTAACCGAGTAACCGTACCTTGTGTAGACATGTATCCACCACCTCGTTGCACACTCTCTCCAGGTTATCTGTCACCTCCAGCCTCGATCGCACGAAGGCACAAAGCTCCTCGTTGCTCATCACGTCCCAAATACCATCACACGCCAGCACCACAAACTCATCCTCCGCATCGGACCGCCCAATCTCGAATATTTCCGGTTCTGGTGACACAAGCTGCTCTGTGGGGCCCTTGCCCTCTACACACTTGTAGTCATAATCACCAAGTGCACGAGAAACAGCCAGCGAGCCATTAACCCTCTGGATCATCACTGAGCCGCCCGCATTTTGAATGCGTTCCTTCTCCCTAGGATCGCAGGGTTTATGGTCCAGTGTAGTGAAGCATACGTGCGCGTTGCGACAGAGAAGGGCACGCGAATCCCCGCAGTTGATGAAATACAGGTGTTCGGGAGAGAGCAGCACAGCGACCGCAGTGGAGCCGCTGCGGTCCATGCCATTTCGCAGGTCTGTAAAACTGCGCATGTGCTCGTCGATCCTCAGGAAGCCGGCACGGATCCCTTTCTTCACCGCCTCTATGGCTGGCGTCTCCGGTGCCGGAGGTCCAGCCCTCCGCAGTTCATCTGCCGACCCAGCGGCGACGATGTGTTCCAACAGATGCTTGGAGCAGTAGTTAGCGACGCGCGAGCCGGCATGACCATCGTAGACGGCAAAGAAGGACCAGTCGTCCAGACCGTGCGGCAGGCCTACAGATGCGGTGTGTGCATCTTCCATCTCAACTCTCCAGCCCTGCATACTGCTCAGGCCATAACGCAGGCCATTTCCCTCCCCGTGGGCATTAAGCTTCTCCGTTTTGGGCTTATCCAAAAACGCCCCCATGGCTCAGGTCTCAGTCTAAGGAGAGAGTAAACAACATATTAGTTTGCAAAATCGTTTTGAGAAGACAAACGGATATTTAAGAGTGAGATGGCTTGAAATTAAGACGTAGGAAGACATAAGAAGTGGGGCTGTACACCGCTACAAAATTAAAACATTAATGTGTTAAAGCCTAAATGCGCAAGGTAGTAGAAAGTATCTCTTCTTCACACTACAAAAGCGACGTAGCACCACAATAATGGAGATAATTCACATATAAAGACAAAAATAGAGAAAAAAGATGACAAGATTTGCACAAACCACCACATGTGGTCCAAAAACGCCCACTGCTGAGTGAACTCAAATGTGGAAAGTTTAGTCTTAGTGCTCAACAGACGGATTTCTATTAACAACATACTTTGGGTGAAATAAACATTTTGAGATTCTTGGCCCTGCAGCTTTGGAGTGGGTGTAGCTTCTGAAAAAAAATCAAACTACTGCCTAGAAAATCCAATTGCCTGTGTAAGGCTGCTTTAATGCCGATCTGCAGAGCAGTCACATTACATACTGTGTGTGCACTGTACAAACGCAGATCCACTGCAGCACTACATCTGTGTTCTTCAACTCATTTCCCAAACCCCACAAATTCCTCTTACACAAAGCCGTTTAAACCCGTTGAATGCAGGTGATGGCTTTAAGATCCATTTACCGTGCCCCTATAGTGAGCACCACATTCATTTATCAGTAGTGTAATCGCAAGTGATGTGATTGCAGAGATTAAACCTCTCACCCAGTTAAAGACAGGATTTGTTCTCCTCAGATAACATGCCTATTTAGAGGAGTCAGGCTGTGACACACTAATTTCTAGATGAATCATATTGGACAAACAACTCTGGATGTGTTTGACATTGCAGGGCTCAACAATAAGGATAGCCTGGATAAAGATTGTTCTTGTAAACATAGTCATTTATGTCTTAAGTAGCCTAAATGATAAATGTTAAGTTAAGAAATAAAACGCATGTGTAACAGAATATTGGATCCGCATGCATTAGGTCCTAAAGAGACAGCACCCAATGCTCCAGCAAGAACATTACAAACAACCAAGAATAGAAGTCTTATGTCGTTTTACCAAATCCAGCGGCTTGCCAGGAAATAGTGACAAATTTAGACTTATAAACCAGAAACTGGAGCATTGCATCAATAAGATCAATACAGAGGGGACTAATGTTGCCTCATAACACAAAGGTAGGAGGTTCAGCCCCAAGAAGAAGCGACACAAAAACTAGAAAACCGTGAGATTACAAATTATTGCCTAATGTATTGTTTTTTAAAACTATAGTAAGTAGTGTTTGGCGACATGCCCCATTTTGAGATCGTTGTATCATCAGGCTTTATATCGCTGATACACGATAGTATCGGGTGGCGGGGCAGTAGTTCACTCATTTATTTATTTGTTCATTTTTGACTCATTTATGACAAGTCACTTAATTGATGGACAAAAAAGAAGCAAGGGAAACGCTGTCATGACCGCATCCATCTTAAAACTGATGCCATTAATCTGAGCAGAGCACGTCATTCATTTCCTACATGCCAGGGAGGGGGAACAAAACACTCGCTGGTTTTAACCCTCTGCATGCTAACAACTTCTCTAGTGCAAGGAAATGTCAAAGCCGCGCGTATTACAAGCTCATGTGCAAGGAAGAGTCTGAATTAGGGATGGCGAAAACGAAACATTTTCTTGACCGGCCACTGAGCCTCATAAAGCCCGATTTATAGTCGTGCGTAAGTTCTACGCCGTAGCTACGGCATAGGCTATCCGAAGCCTGTGCGTAGCCTGACGTGCACCTCGCAAAAATTTTAACGGCGCGTCAGATCTACGCGGACCGCAAGCGCTGTGATTGGTCCACCAGAACCCCTCCCGTCAGGTAAAAAAAACTGCGTCATAGGTATTTCCGTTTGTGATGGTGAAAACAAAGATGAGCCAAGTTGAGGAGTGATTTAACTCAAACTGCATCAAAAGTCATTGTTTATTTACTTCCATCATTGCTGGTCTTCTCAAATTATACACAACAAGTTGCTGTTTCTTCTTCGTTTGTGGGTTAACTTGCTAAGTTTCTTCTTCTTTGACGGTCGTGCTGTTACTGTGGTTACACATGTGGATACTGCCTACCAGTGGTCTGCGCGCGTGTTTGCACGTCAACGCGGACGACGACGCAAAAGTATAAATGAGAACCGACCCAGAACCTACGCCGTCGTGGCTACCCACGCAAGACTATAATGAGCCCTTAGAGCTGAGGTGAAGACGGGAAAAAGTGCCCTTCCTGTGCTTCTTGGATATAATTACAACAAGCGGTGTATCAATGACTCATAAGAAAGGTGAACAACTAGAAAAATAACAATTGATGATAATGAAAGTTTTATTTTGTCATGGACACACAGACTTTCATCCGACTGTGCGGAGTTCCCGTTATGAGGCGGAGTTTACTGTGTCTATTAGCCATTATATTTCATTACGAGATTAAATTGATGATTTTTATCAAAACACCAACTACATTGACTCATTTTACAATCACACTAGCATGTTATTTAGACAAAATTAAATATTTTAATTCACGTGAGGAAGCTGGCATTTTTACGCACACTTTTTATGTCATTGGCTATATGCCACTGCAGTAAAGGCTCATTGCACTAGTACTGTTAACGATTAATCGATTGATTGATTATTCATTTAAATTATCGTCGAATATGGGAAATTGCATAATTTGACATCCCTACTTCAAAAGTAACATATGATCAAAGTTTTAGGTTGATGCGGATAATATAGTATCGTGGATGTTAGTTGGGAAATGTGCGCGTGTGCAACTGTGCACGATAGCTGACTTAGCTGTGATATTTATTTTTGTTTGTATATGATGTTTTCTTTTCCCTGAAATATGAAACATATGTTGGCTACATAAATTTAATTTAAATTGAACAAAAAAAACCATTGTATTGGATATAGAATATGTAGCATAACATCTCACATCATATTTTTCTTCAATATCGCAGAGCCCACATTTGAGCAACATAAAGCATCAACTAAAACAGTGGTGGCCAACCCTGTTCCTGGAGATCTAGTGTCCTGCAGAGTTCAGCTCCAACCCCAATCAAACACACCTGAACCTGGCAATCAAGCATTTCAGGGTTAGCTAAAAATTAGAGTCAGGTGTGTTGAAGCTGGGTTGGAACCAAAATATGCAGGAGGGTAGATCTCCAGGAACAGGGTTGGTCACCCTTGAACTACAACATTATGTGAGCACAGCCTAACTTGGAATTATATCTTAGTCAAAATCAATGGACTTAAATGGTCAAGAGGTCTTGACAAGCTGAAAGTGGTTCTAGATGAAAGTGATCCTGATTTGTACCATGGAGACCCACTATTGCTCAGCAAGCTGCAATCCAGTCATGTGGTATGCCATGATGTCACAGAACAGCATGCCTAGCGTCTGAGCTTGCCACACCTCACGTCTATTGAACTATAAATAAACCCAGATAGGATTGCATGCAAACACCCATCCATTAACCTAAATTTTTAGCTTCCAGTTTACCTTTAAGTTTTAATGAATGAAAAGCTACATTTCTATACATCACATTTACTATGAAAAACCACATGAATCTTTAATATAAAAAAGCTCAGATGCAAAACCTTCTAAATGAGTCGGACATGTTTTCTTGTAAATGAGCATTTTTATTAGACTTATAATGGATTCTGCCAAAAAAAATCAGCATTTCTGAATAACCTAAGGCTGGGTTTAAGACGATTTTAAGCTTAAGTAATTTATGAACATATAATACGTGCCCAGAGCATCCATTTAATATCATTATCTAATGTTTGACTGAGGTTGCGTTTAGAGGCTTTTGCACCTGAGCACTCCAAATATAACTGAAGATAACAGTAATGTATTCATTTCCGTTCTTGTATAATTGGTAGTTTTTTATTGAAAACGGCTTTCAGCACCTGTGCCCTGACTCCGGACTTGCCACACTTTGATCATTCGCTCTGTTTAGCATCACAGTAAACTAAAAAAGCCCAGATGATAATAACTCATTGCCTATGAATGTATGTAGACCCAGAGGGCACACTGTGCCAAAGCACTAAAACAAACAAATAAAATGCATTCAATAGAAACAGGAAGTGAAGTAGACCTTTGAAGAGCGTTTCAACAGACAAAGAAAAAAACACTCAAATTTATACAACCTGGTCCTTACAGACCCGCCATTTCAGACCACCTGACAAAAGCTGACTTTCATCCACCATCACCCATGTCCTCTATTATTATAAATCATGATATCATGAAAAAAAACCGTCTTTTCATGAATTTAAAGGTCAGCATGGATCAGTTTCTGCAGTGAGCTCGTAAGGGTCCTCTACAGTTCAACCCGGATCGCATTTTCATAACAACCCTCTCTTATCAAGCAGGCACCAGTCTAAAACCTGACAACAGCCCTATGTTAACTTCAGGAATACTATTAATAACACAAGCTCGTGCACTAACATGGTGAGTCATTTTATATATAAATAAGGAGGATTCTTACCTGACCTAACGTTGGCCTGCATTCAACAGTTAAACATCTAGACGACGGGTTGCATATACAAGATTTCCACATTCCAGTGAAGTGAAGAGAGGAGTTCAACACTCCTGAGATCTATGGTACTGCAATGATGTAACCATTGGACCACTGTCATATGTTCGGTTTCCATGCCTACAGTGCCTGGAGTGGCAGCTGAGAGTGGTTTCTATGGTAACAGAGAGCTTCAACAGGGCACTTCAGTACATCTTTCCTGTGACCACCCCCTTGAAACTGCAAGTGCAGTAAGATAGCTGACAAACAAAACTAACATTGCGAAGCAAGTTTATTGATTGAATGGCAACAAAAGCAAAAGTTGCAAAATGCAAGTGAAGCAGACAACATCATTCATTACTTTACAAAATGTAAAACAAACATAATAACCCATGTGCAAAACAAACTTCCAAACACACCACATGCTCCTATTAAAGATTTTAAAGGCCAGTGTATCAAATGTCAGAGCAATGAGTTGTACTTCAACTGCTTGTTGTCTTGTTTATTGGACCCTAATGAGACACAAACACCATATGTCAATACAAAAGCAGCTGCATTAGATTAGATTCACAAACAGGCAAAGCAAGAACCCTAAAGTTCTAGAGATGTAGTTCATTGTCATTTCCATATTACAAACCTAAACCGACCCTTTCACATACCCCATAGTCATAACACAAATACAAATTCCCCATAGTACTCGTTATCCTGTAAGTGCAAGTTTACAAGGTCTTTGACAATAAATAAAACCAAATCTGCAGACAAAAGTTGAATAGACAAGTTTTTTTGGACTTCAATAATAAGCACAGTGGCATCAATAAGTTTGCGGTTAATGCTTAAAAGTGATGCAAATGGAAAGATTAGAGAGATTTATGTTTACTTATAATTTCTCTATATGTTGAGAAACACTTTGACACTTTGTTTAACCTGTCAAACCACACAAGCACAAACTTGAAACCGTTGTTGAAACCGTGTCTATAGACAGTCTCATCGGACGCACGTGCGGTGACGCCATAAAAACTTTACTTCCAGTTTCAGTTTTTTTAATGCTCTGACTAGTTGCTAAACTGAACTCTTGAACAAATACCTCGTCGAAAATAACAAATTTTTGGTTTCCTAGGTAATCTACGTGTTGTTAATTTTGCTTGTTATATAAATAAACTACATTTAAAGTTCTTTGTTATTTATTCTTAGCGGAGTTTACCATGAAAGCCGCTTGTTTATGTTGTTACTGCTAAAACCGTCTATACATAACATTCCTTGTGGGCTAGGACAAAGTTAGCATGTCTCTTGATATGGAATAATGAAATTGAAAGGGCAATTTTTTGTGTGAACGTCCGCATACAGTGCGCAACGCAAATTTTGTCATCAAAAGAGTGTGCGCATACTGTACGCGCACCACCATTTTTGAACCCTCGCGAAAATTTTATGCATAGGTCATGCATGTGCGAACAGGAGTATGTAGGCAATCAAAGGATTTTGCAATCTGTTGCATGCGTCGAACTTTGCAAGGCTGTGCGTTCAATTGTGAGGTCACGTATTTGTTAAAAACAGACTATAATCAGGGATTAACGGCTAACAAATACTGAGCTTCCAAAGCCATTGCTGGATACCGACACTTAATAGCAGTACTGGTGTACATTTGCAAAAACAACAGTTCACTTTTTTTTGGCCATTTTGCCTTTATTGATAGACAGTAGTAATTGAAAGGCGACAGGAAAGTACAGGGTGGAGAGAGGGGTATGGGATCGGCAAAGGACCTCGAGCCGGGATTCGAACATGGGTCGGCGGAAGTACGTTTGGACCATATGTCGGAGCACTGTCCACTACACCATCGGCTCCGACAACAGTTTCAAATCTGAGAATGTCATGTGTCACTCGCCAGACAAATGCATCTGATGTGCGGGATCCTTTTCTGTACAGATTGCATAACAATTTTCTGCCCTACATTATACAGAAAATAAAAGAGCCCTCCTAAGATCTCTGAAGTACTTTGATGATCTACCTAATAGTTTGCCGGCTTTATAAGTGACTATGCAAAAGAAACATTAAAACCAAATACCTCATTGGAATGGAACACAAACATAACCCACAAAAATATTGGAAATGTAAACCAATGTGCCTTGTTTGATACTAGATCTTGACAGCTATGGATTAAATATGACTTTGTGTAATCATCCTATAATTAATCCGTTTGCAAACAACAGCAGGTCTCCTAAAGGTTCAGAGGGATTTTAGATAGTGGGGTTAACAAGCTAACTCAATTTGATAATCCACCCATTTCATGATATCCATGCACTACCTGATAAGCTACTGCAGGGCTCAATGTTATGGATTTGGCCGGATTTTTACACGCCCTGTCAAAATTTTCACTGGCCCCACCACAAAAATAAAACAGGCCTGATTATTGTTTTTGGCCCAACCATGTTACCTTAAGCCAACCTCACACAAATTTACCTCCAATTTTCCCCTCCAGAGAATCCAAGAGAAAATCAGGTTGGTCTAACAGTCTTGTACTTTTCAGGTAAAGAAATTTAATAAAATAATCAAATGTAAAATAATACTGCATAGTCCACAATGAACTGCTGTCACTTTAAAACCAAAATAATGCACATATTCAATACACTGTTACACATGAGTTGTATTTCTGTTCACATTTGACAATTTTGACAATTCTCTCAATTGACCCAATGCTCCTTAATAGAGGTGGTAATCGTTGAACCCATATAAATCTATTCAGAATCGATTCTTAGTAGGGATAGTCCGATCAGGATTTTAGCAGCCCATACCGAGTACCAATTTGTTGTCCTCATGATCGGCCGATACCAATGCCCAATACTGACTCTTCAAGCTGATATGCAAGCTCTTTAATGACTGTAAATATAAACAATTTTTCGAGATAAAGTAATACCACAGATGTTGCCTTTTGTTTTATTATTAAATCAGGTATATTATTGTCTTAACAGAGAATCAAATAAATAAGCAAAACAAATATTCCTTTTACAAGGAGCAATTTAATATGCCTTTGAAAAAGACTTATGTCTGTTAAAAGTAAATAAAATAAAACACGTTACAGTCTTTACTGTATAAATTAAATATACACAGATTCATATAAAGTACAACAGTTCTTCAGTAAAGGGCAGAGAGTTATTTTATTGAGAGATGAATTAGGTTATTGTAGCTTTAAAATGTGAGAAAGATTGCTCTGTACACGTTAGGGGTGGCACGGTTCACAAAACCCTCGGTTCGGTTCGTATCACGGTTCTATGGTCACGGTTCTCGGTTCAGTACGGTTCTTGTTGTTATTTTTTCTTTTAATTTTTAACACTCCAGAAATGTATTATCTTATTAATGTATTAATTATCCATAATTTAGGATACAGTATTAAAAAAGTTATATCATGTAATCATGCACAAACTGAATTTGACTTTAAGCACATTATTGGGAACATCCCTGAGGAAAGCCAGGTGAGATGAAAGTTTAAACTGTCAAAACTTTTAAACACATGCAAATAATAAAATTTCGTCATGAAGATGCAATGTTCGCGATAGTGTTGTATACGCTGTTTGATGGTGATGTAAAGATGCATCGCCTCTTAAGACCAGAGCGCGTGCTCATAGAAAAATACAAATATATCTGTAATGGCAGAGAGAGAAATACAAATTTGCAGGTTGCACATAAGCAACAGGTTGTAAAAATGCTCGCACTACGTAAAATGGTCTCTAATTGCGGCCGCATTCAGGAGCCCTATGATGACAAAAGTAAACAGAAAGATCGGTTCAAAAGATCTGCAAATTTAGTGAGTACCGATCGAGTCATTTAATGCTGTTATCGGCTGATACCGAAATGCGGCCAATCGATCAGGGCATCCCTAATTCTTAGGGTCCTGATTCGATTCGAAATCGACTCTTTAAGTAATAATTAGAATTTTTGTCATTACATCACATTTGTGCCAAAGATATATAAAATTAACAAGATGCACGACTGATATGAATGGGGGAGAATGGACTGGTCAGAATGGCCGCTCTAGTCCCACCCCCCAGTAAAAAGAGACAATCATCAATCAATAAAGAATAGAATCCTCTGGGAGAGGGATTTTGCACATGCACAGAATCAACAGGTCTTGTTATAACAAAACCTGAAGACATTGCAAATCAGACTAGTGTTGCCACTTTTGCTACTAGTCACTGAAATGTATTGTTCGTGTACGGTACGCACGGTCTCAAAAATTGGGCTGCATGCGGAAAAAGTGTGTCCTTCTGATGACGAACATGACATCATGAAGGCGGAGAGTGGATGCTCGAGGTATACTTTGGGCTTAACTAGATTCATTTTAGGGTATTTTCATACAAATTACATTTTATCAGTTTTCAGTATGTGCGGTTCTGTTGTTTTAACTGTACTCGAAATGCTACACCGTACACCATGTGACAACGGTCAGCGATGTCATTGGTCTCTGACAGCTCTTACCATCTCATGACCACCCCCCATGTTTCCACGACAACCAGCCTGACAGTAAGAGCGAAGTTATCAAGATATGGAGATAATCGATGCACGTCTTTGCAAAGTTTTTTGTTTTAACGCGAAATTGTGCAACTGTTCTATTAATAGCCCTTCTCGCTGAGCCATCACTATTTTTTAGAGATCGACCGATACTCATTTTTTTAAACCAATAACAAATATTTGAATGCTTATGTGCACGATGACCGATATGCTGAACCGATTTTTATTTACTGTTATACTTCGGTTTCTTGACATAATCACTACAACACTACTGAACTGAACAAACCCTTATAATAATAATAAAGTAATAAATAGAGGGGTCTGAAAGAGTGAAAAATAATATTCATTTAATGAATAATTTAGAAACTATATTCCCAATCATTTCGTAAGAAATGGACTGATCCAAAGTGTGGAAAAGAGAACAGTATAGCGGAGTTGGCTGCATGTTGTACATAGTTTATAAACTAAAACATGTGGATTAAGTGCCTTTTTTGAGATATCATATCGATGTCTTGACCAGCAACCTGTAGCCTTCAGCAATCCAACCAGTAGTTAGCGAAGAGATTTTACAAATAATACCACTGACTTGAATACTACATTCAGGAAAGTAACAAACAAAACGGCTTATATATCATTGAATTTCTTAACTGGTAATGTTATTTGATGTCAGAATAATTCATATTTTGTTGTTGTAGCTTATGAAATGGCTGTTGACAGCGCTGTTTATCTATGCATTTACTCACGCATTAACCGTATCAAACTGTGACAGCTTGCGGAGGTAATAAATAATAATAATTAATATCCACAGACATTTATTTAAATATTTTAGCAAAAAATGTTTATCTGGTAAATGTTAACATAACTAAGGGTAAATCTTGTTAAAAGTTAGCTACATGTGGTGGCTGTGCTTCAGCCTTCAACCCGGTAAGTGAACAGCTATACGAACGTGATTTTACGAGGCTACTAATAAGCATAAATAAATAAAAATATGAATTTAATTCAGCATTTTTAATTGTATTAATTCATGGCTGTTTTATTCATGCAAAGCTACGTCGTTATTGGGACAAGATTTGATGGATCAGCATGACTCTGTGAGTTCGTCTCTATTCTTAGACAAGCTGCATACATTGCTTTTAATAAATCAACTTATTTAACATAATATACATTAATGCACAAATAAGATGTGTTATAAATTCCTCATATGCAAAGTAAGTATACTCAAAGACCTTTTAATAAAGTCGCGTCACTCCACCTTCATATTTGCTGTGCATGCTGCTGCTGCTGTTAGCTCCTCTCCTCAGATGCGTCCAGTGCACAATTCTCAATTCTCTCGTTTATCGGTCAATCCGATATTACAAAACCGATATCCGATAATAGTAGAGATCCGGTCGATCTCTACTATTTTTGTGTGTGGAGGACAGTTATGCATTTATAAAATCATCAGCTCAAACGTCCAGGAGACAGCGAATCTCTGCAACGGACCAAGACTGCCTTGTTTGTTGATAACCCACAATATAACACGCAGCTCACGTCACGATGGAAGCCCAGTGGCTCAAACATGTGGAGAACTTCCTGTATTTGGTTCGGCCCGAGGACGAGCAGTGTTCACACCACAGATGAGTCGCACCAGAGTTCGGTGACAGCCGCTCCGAGACCACCTGTTTAGAGCCGTCTCTGCCGTTTAGTGCGTACCAAAGTGCGGCTGTTGTGTTCACACTTACCCAAATGAACCGTACTCAGACCAACATGTCATTTGGGACGACCTAAACTGTGTGTGTGTGTGTGTGTGGTGTGTGTGTGTGAAAGCATCCTTAGTGATTCTAAAGAAGGATCAAAATACCACTATATCCTAATACAGAACTCTTTACCCTAATGAAATTAGAGAGTTAAGTGAAGCAAGAAAAAAACTAATCATACCGCATGTAGTTTACAATGGAAAATCTTGGGAAATTAACCCTTTAGTTTAGGCAACCTGACGTTGGGTGAGCTTTGGGAGCAAGGAATCAGGCAATACAAAAAAAAATGGCAAGTAAGAGAAGAATAACTTCAAACACTAATATATGGAAGATTCCTGCTTTTGGCTATATCACCAAAATATACTAACACAAAAAATCCTGTGCAACAATCCTTATAAATAAATTATGTCAAGTCCTGCCTGCCACAATCTTAATTCTTGGGACATGTACAGTGCAGACAAAAAATACACAATCTGAACACTTCAAAATCCTATGCGAACATGAAATTGCCTCAGGCACACACCACGTAACAAGCAGTACAATGTTGTTTACCATGGGAACATATTCAGTCATATTCATTTTCTGTTTTGATTACCTGTGCATTAATAAACATTAAATTTCCATCATATAAGTAACTTTTTAACACAGGTAACAACTAATGCAGTTAACATGGGCGTGATTCATTCACTGCTAGGCTAAGATTTACATTTTACAACCATGAAAACAACCATTAAAGCTCTCACGTAATCTAATGGCAGGTCTGATATCTCTCTGGCCAGTGTTTACTACGGGAATAACTGGTTGTCTATCAAACCCTATAAGTTTCCAACCGAGCCGTATTTTGGAACATAATAAGTCTGAGGGTTCGAAACAAAGCCCAAAAATTATGTCTCGGTACTGGTAGGCAGGCAGGCAGCAGGTTTTGCGACATTGTAACAGACTGGCCCTCAGTGCACCAGTTACACACTATGGTTACACAACACGTCTAGCCCGGTCGAAAACGCTAGCTTGCTAGTTACTCGCACAAATGTAGTTTTACTTACGTTTCTCAGGTTAAAATGTCTCCTCCAGAAGACGCCACGTTTCAGGCGGACGTCAAATTTGCCTTCCTTATCGAAAACCTTCTCCTTAAACATCTAAATGTTTACACCGTGGATGACATTCGAATAGCGCAGCTAAAGGTAAAGCCAGTTAGCTGGCTAGCTAATGCGGTTAAATTCACACGATCGGTTCTGCCCTCAACGGCTCTCGGCTAGGTTTACGAGCTTTAGCAAACATGTTTCACACACTGTTCCACGTTGGTTCAGGTAAATATGAGTGCAAGTCAAATTTTGGTTGTAAACGCCAAATGTAAGGAGAATTTCGAGTCGTGTTAGCGTTTCTAGCTACATGTTAGAGAAAGGTGACGTGCACTACTCAGAGCCATGACGGTCGCGCGCTTGGGTTCTGTGTGATGGGCGGGGCGGTCGCTTCTATGATTGACATCACTGGCCTACCTACAACTGTACTGAATGATGAATTTTGTCTGCTTAAAGCAAATGAGTTGGTTCTGCATTTAGGCAAATACAAGTTTTACCAATCATGTCCCTATTATTAATGTCATTCTTGTGATATTTAAATGTGCCAAAGAATGCATTGAAATAATGTGTAAATTGTTCTCTGATATCTACATAGAAGGCTTTATTAAGTCCAAAAAATTATCCAGAGACGGTTTTAACCCTAGGATTATAAAGGGTCCCTATTTTAAAAGGGTCATGAATAATAATGTTGAGCTCTGTTCTGATTGGTTGTTTCTCAGAGCAGCTGCTTCAGTAGCTCTGTGTGTGTGTAAACAGACCTAACGTTTGAGCCTGTATCATACAAAAAATACAGTATATGAGGAATAATCAATTGTTTGAAGATTGTTAACCTGATAACCTGGACGTTTCTGAGTGGTAAATTTGTGTTGTTGTTTTTTCAGTATGGACCTGCAAAACGTTTAAGGCTCACAATATGTCATTACCATTATTATGTACAGAATTCTTATTATTCATCTTTACCTATGCAAATACAGTTTACTATATTAAATACCATAGTATATAAATAGTATGTGTATTTATGTGGGGATGGTGTTGTATTTATGCAAGCACTAGAAGCTGCATTACCAAGTCAAAATTTGAGTACAGTTAACCAATAAAACATATTATAGATGACTGTTGACCTGTAGATCTACATCTTCCAGCTCTCCTGCAGAAAATCATTGAACTTACTAGTGACCTTGTCAAATTACCTCATAGGTGTCCACATCAATTATGGATTAGTAATCTATTAGTGACAGCTCCTAGGTTTCCAGTGGTAAAATGCCATGTGATAGTTGGTTACCTCTGTGACGACCACAGCAATGATGTCATTGGTTTTGACAAGATAAGTTTGTTATGGAAGGGACTGAGGTCCAAAGAAAAAAACAAAAAAAGTGTAAGTGCCATTTAAAACTCCAACTGTCCAACAGTTTAAATGCAAACACAAATAAACAAGACCTTTAAGCATTTTAATTCATTGCAATGTTGCAGGAATAGCCAGGGGACTTTTTCGTTCTTTCCTTCTTTCTTTCTTCCTTTCTTTTAAAACTTATATCTATGTATTCAAGGTGCATTTTGGTTCCACTGCAAATGCAAATGTGCAAATCTAGAAAGATAAATATACAGGTAGATTTGTTAGATATCATCATGCTTGACCTGACCCATCAATTTGACCACAGTAAACAGTTGGCCAAGTACCAAACCTGGCACCAAGTGCTGATGAACCATTGCTATGGAGACTACAAAGTGGCTTTTATCACCATAGAGCTAGAATTGTCTCAACATAACACTCTTGTTAGAGGATAAATGGTAGCTGTAGCTTTGTGGTTATAGGGAAAGCCAGCAATGGATAAGATACTGGTTGAGTTCTGAATGCTGGCTACACTCTAAAAATGCTGGGTTATTTTGCAGCCACAGGAAAATGTTTATACTTAACCCAACAATGGATTAAAGGGTTAAAACAACCCAGCATAGGTTAAATTACAAAAAAAGACGGTGCTGGGTTGTTTTAACCCAAAATGTTGGGTTGTTTTACAGTTTTTCTGAATTGCTAAAACACATTTTTTGAAACCATCACTCATTTTCTCAAAACCTTAAATATAAATACAAATTGTCAAACTAAATGCACAGAACCCCTGACTCGTCTAGCAGAATTGAACATTTCCTTCAAAACCATTTCAGCTTTCAAATCATACACACATAAGTCTATAATATAAAACTCTACAGAGGATCCATAGACAATTATACCTTAAACAATGGAAAACACATCCAGGTCAGGACATCTGCTTACAGAAAAATACATGTTTATTGTATATAACAACACACTTGACAAATACTGTTAAAAATCAGTATTACTGTAATCATAAGTTTAGTTCAGTGATTATAGTGAATACTTTACTGTAAGTATATTGCAAGTAATAGTAAGTGTTCAATATTACTGGAAGCAGCACTTGTATTTTGTAAAAAGTCAGCAATCCAACTGCAAATTTTGCCAATTGCATCGTCTTTAGTGTCCTGCTCTTCCTCATATAACTCTTCATCTGCCTCTCAGACTGTTTCCAATCCACACAATTGGTAAAAAATGCCATTAGAAAAAAGTGCGTACAGTTATGTATTGTTGTGTTTACTCAATGATAACTATGTTGTAGTTGTGTTCAACTTTTGCCTGCCTGTGTTTAGCATTTATAAATCAAGTGCATTGCAGTGTGTTTTAGTAAGAAGTTTGTGTTTAGAGTTTTGCAAAAAGAGTGCATGATTTAACAAATGGGTTTAGGCCACTATGACTTTCGTTCAGAGATTGAGGTTTAGTGTTGCAATTCAGAAAAACTGTAATCCATTGTTGGGTCAAATATAAACATATTGCCCCAGTTTCGCAGACAAAGCTCAAGCCTTGCAATACAGAAATGCATCGCTTTATATCAGCGACATTGATGCATACTAGAAAGTCACATTTATAAAAACTACTTAAATCTCATAATCCATGGCTTAATCTAACCCTTAGATCTTCCTGGATAAATTTAACCCGATGACTGGGTTTGTCCCTCTTTGACTTAATGCTGGGTTGAAAATAACCCAGCATCTTGGGGGGTTTAATAACATTTGCATTGTATATGTATTCAACTGGTTCACACAACTAAACATGCATAAGAAGAATTACAACCAACTAAATCTATGAATGCAGGATTATGATGAATATTGCTAAATATATAAATATAAATAATTGGCCAAGTAATGAAATTGCCTTTGTGATGTAACCACAACATTTATGTTAGCCTCTAAAGAACCACTATAAATAAGATAGAGTTTATCTGCAGTTAAAAGTCATCACTGAGAGATGAAGATGTGTAGATTGTACTGAATACTGGACAAGGTCAACAAGTACAAGAGACAGATCCTGAGAATTTATTTCAATGTCAATTGATTTCTAAATTATATTAGGGAAAAGTGCTCTTTTTAATAATTATTTGGCTCATGGGGTAATCACTAAATATGGATTTAAGGTTTCTATACCTGGTTTCATATTCTTCATTTTAAGACTAAGTCAAAGGACAAAGGTACAGATTTTGAGGTTGAGATTTTGAAGTATCTTGCTTGCCTTTTTTTTGCTATTTCTTGCCATTTGTAATAAAATATATATATATAATAAATGGAACATGTTTTAGCAACTTTATGTGCGTTTTTGTATTTAAGGAGCTTATACCACCATCTAGTGGTTATAGTGGTACTGTTTTATGAGAATACAATGTGACTTTGAATTCCTAAAGTATACAGTAATGTGCACAGATGTTAACTTTTACCTGTTCTTAATGGCAATACATACATATGTTTTATACAATATATAACTATATCTTTTTCAAAGTGACCCCAAGGAACAGAGCATTATAAACCCTTCATCCCCGTGTCCCACTACTCTGGGTGTTCTCAGAAGCAGTTCAGCTGAAAGAAATCATTTAATGAAGCCATGCTGCTTCTTTCAGAAACATTCACCAGGCCACCTCTGGCCCTGCCTGGCATTTAATACTCATTGATTTTTGTAGAAATACAAGCCAGATTTGTTTATTTGAATGAACACAGTTCTCGTCTGAATTGAATGTTTGAGAAAGCAATGACTTTGTATATGTTTATGTATAAGAAGAGATCAAAATTATGTCTTTTTTTCTAGAATCTAATAAATGATTATTGTTTGTGCATTATCTTTATTTATTGATGCTGCAATAAATGTTAAATGAGTTTTATTTCAACTGCTTTCACACAAAATCCTTATTTGTCACACAATTTCTGAAACCTGAAATTCAAACACCAGAACCACACACCAAATTTGAATAAACATTTACTAATTTTGGGCCTTTGACTCAATTAAATTTTTATAAAACACTTTTTGCAAAACACAACACACATTTCTTTATGTAACAAACAAAAATCTAACAAGACTTATCTTGATTTCCTTTTTCAAAGACAATCCATCGATATGCCACACTAATATATCAGTGTCTCATACTAATTCCTTACATGTGCAAACATTTATAGCTTTACTGAACACCAACCAATCATTGTTTTCCTTTTTCAAACACAACCCATCAAAATATGTCAAATTGGTCTATAAATAGGTCAAATGTCAAGTGATAGGTTTTGAACAATCGAACAATAAAGACATTCTGAGTATATTGTATAAAATAGTATTATGTTATAGTTTACAGTATGGCACATACTCTTCAGAGTTTTCATGGTGGGCAAGGTCACATGTTCATTGAAAACAAGAGTTTGGTCCTGGCCAAAAAGAATTAGCAAAAAACACAATCATGCCACAAATTCTGTGAGCCCCTTAACAACACTGTACATTGTGTTCTCCAGAAAAATCTGTGACCTTCAACATGAATTTGTGGATGTGTGCATATATCAAAATTTTCTCAAATATATCAGACTTGCACCTATCAAGTTAGGCTATTGGGTTGTACATAAAAAAGATCTACATATTTTACATATTAAACAGAAATGTATAAGAGCTCATGAAAGAAGAGCTTCAGGTTTTAAATAACTGTGTGTATTTGATATATCCAAAAATATAATATTATGTCGAATGTATTTGTAATGTAAGACAAATGTTTGCTTTTGAGATGTGTTTGTGATATTTTAAGTGTTTCATTTTGCAAGAGATTCTTTGATTTGCATGTAAAGTTTTTTTGTTTGTGTAAGCAGTAAGGAGGATAAATTGTATTGCAGTGTCCGAATCTGAACAAACAAGTTTTGTTAATGACTAACACATATGTTGAAACTATGCAAATAGGGTGATAAGATAATGATGTAAACTGGGTTATTAAGACTCATCTTTAAATTAGTGATACAGATTGCAGACTAACCTGCAAAATGTGTGTGGCATGGGACAGAGATGTTTCCTTTGGCCAATGTGGAACTGTCACTGATAGATGCTGCCCATTATTAATGATGTCATTTAAAAAATGTAGAGTGACAAAATAGGTTTAAACTCAAACATGTACTTTACAGTGAGAAGAGACATTGCACTGTACCTATTTATTGCTATGGATTATAATCAAACTTTAATTATAGCAACTGTTCAAATTCTGAAGTATATTTTCTGTCAAGTACACTCTATACAACTACAGCAGTTGTAGATTGTCAAGACAAGTATGTTTGTGTGTGCTTTCAAATCATTAACATCATTAACTAGTGTAATAGCGCTAAAACAATCAATTGTCCATTTGGTTGGTGTGTTTGAGAAAGAAAGAGAGAGAGAGAGAGAGAGAGAGAGAGTCCGTGGTCATGGATGTGTGATCTAACAATAGCTGACAGGGAGGTTGGAGGGCACTCTCTGGGGTCTTCAGACTGGAAGTAGACTCTACACCACATACAGCACAACTGTTTTTATCCCACTGAGCTAACAATTAGTACACACACCAGTAATGCATAGCCAAATGTGGTTATAAAACTTTGTTTTCAGCATATGCATGTGCTGCATAAAATCAGTATTTAGTCTGTATATAGTTTTCCCCCATAATAAAAGTATGTAAATAGTAGATGTTTAAAATGTAAACATCTTTACAACAACATATATTTACAAAAATATGAACAGTACAATTTAACACTGCGTTCTGAGAATATATGAAGAGTTTCGTTGCAAAACGAGATAAATCCATTTTTTAACATTTTTGTCAAAACATGTTTATTATTATTGTCACGTACGGTTTAACACCGGATTGTGGAAAGTAAAAGACGAACCCAAACGCAAAGATGTATAAAAATATAACTATGATTTATTTACAAAAAGGAATAACAGAAACACCCACAAGGGGGTAAAACAGAAGATAACTGAAAACACTGTGATGGAACACAAACACGGGAATAACTGGAACAATAAAGCACTTCAGAAACATGGAACACTAAACTTCAACAACGCACGCACACCACACAGAGAACACAAGGGCATTATATAGACAGCACATCAATGGGGAACAGGTGAACATAATTAATCACTTAAGACACGAGTACATAAGGGAGTAAGGTAAAAGTGACAAGACACTGGGAACACGTGTCACACATACATGATGTGAAACAACACGTATTCCCACATAAACACAATGCTGCCCTGGTCTTGCCCTCTGGATAATAACCAAAGTCAGGCAAGACCATGACAGCCACAAAACACTGGGAACACGTGTCACACAGATATGATGTGAAACACACGTGTTCCCACGTAAACACAATGCTGCCCTGACCTTGCCCTCAGAACATAGACCTGAACCTAAGGTACTAAGGTCTGGCAAGATCACGACAGCAACAAGACACCGGAAACATGTGGAAGCCACACACACAATGTGATTCCACATGCCCCCACACAGAACATAATACTGCCACGGTCCTGCCAGATGCACTCAGACCTACATCTAGCACAGATGTCTGACAGGACCGTGACAATTATGTTATCATGTTATTATTTTGTTTTATGGTGCTACTTAGCTGTATTTTTTAAGTTATGAAGGTTTAAATCAAAACAAACCAACTGCAGTTGCATTGAAATTAATTGGAATGCAAAACAAAAAAACAAGATTTCTGAACAATTAAAAAAACGGTGGTTATCTCGTTTTGCAACGAAACTCTTCATATAATTACAATTTTATTACAATTTTATACCAGAAAATGATTTTGATAAAATAAAATTATAACAGTTGTATTTAAAGCAGGGGCGTTGCACAAGATCTCGGGCCCTATGCATAGGCAGTCCTGAGGGGACCCATGCCCCACCCCATAATATATTTCAGACTTTTCAAGAGCCCTCTCTTCGTTTGGGGCCCTGGTAATCAGTACCGGTTTTACCCCCAGTCCAACGCCCCTGATTTAAAGGAACAATATGTAGGATTGTGGCCAAAACTTATATTGCAATCACAAAACTTGTGGCTAAAACTGGTACTGCAATCACACAACTGGTGGCCAATACACAACATGACAACATAAACATCAGTTGAGGGCTGCAACTCCACTTTTTAAATGACAATATCCTGGCCGGACCACTGTTGTGAGTGATATAAGTATTTGAAATAAAAAAGATTTCTTAATGTCTAGTGACATATCAGGGCCATTTTATGATTAATTGATTTACATTTCTTACATACTGTTCCTTTAAACATTTAAAATACAAAAAAGTTTTTTTTTTTGAATTTTTTTTTTTTTTTTTGTTTAAATGTAGCGTAAATAAATTGATTGCAACCACTTACCTTAAAAAATTGAGTAAATTGAATGTATAATTTTTTCAGTGTACATTATCCCAGTGGGGTAAATATATTCACTGAAAACAAGTCATAATATCTTATGATTATATTTTCTATTGAGTAAACTTAAAAATGTTTCGATATACAGTATTTACAGAAAACCAGAAAGGAAAATGTTAAGAACATATTTTTTCTAGTTTGCACTGCACTCGCCTTGTTGCATGCAATAGGTTTAAATGCGTATATGTATGTGCTTGTCATTGATATGTTTGTCTGTTTAAAATTGTATCTATTTTTATACTGTAATTTTTTTAATCTGTGCGTGTACACACACAAATGTGCATCTGCATCGCCTCAACCAGAGACTTCCTGCTAAATGCTTTGATCTGTTAGTCCTTTACATTTAACATGAGGTCAGTCTGGCTTCTCTTGACTTATTCATCTAGTTAGAAGCTCAGAACTGTTAACATGAGTGGACGGCTACGTGTCTCCATCTGTCCTCGTTCTCTCGGAATCCAACCCTATGCGCACACTTTACAATATGATGCACAAACATCCCCAAGACGATCAACAAGATATACAGCTCTTGTCAAGTACGGCCCAATTATATTTATTATAGTATTTTATTATTTGTCTGCATTTAGTTAGAAGTAGGCAGCAGGTAAGGTAGATATGAGGTAGTGTTCAAGGTCAAGGGTAGTTGAGAGATCGATGCCATGATTACTGGTGTGTGAGATGGATATTCACCGCCGGTAACCCTCTGTCCCCAGACGTCTCATGTAAGGATGTTGTCTGTCCTCTGAGATGCTCAGACTGACTGTATTAAGAGCATGGCATGCTTCAGTCAATTTGTGTGTGTTGTTTTAAGCAAGTGAAAAGCACTTTAGCACATTCAATGTGCTTGGCTTTAGTACATTAAAGCAAGACTTTTAAAACATACACACACATTGTATTGAGTATCAATTTTCAACACTTGACAATAAGATTCCATTTGTTAAGGTCTGATAAAGTGTTGTTAAAGCAATTAAACCATATGTTTTTTGTGATGATAATGTCATAACACTTTTTTCATTTTAAGTGTTTTATTGTGAATTAAAGTTAACATAATAGTTTGTTTAGATTTTATATATTGAAGTGTGAAATAAGACTAAAATCTCTTTAACTTAAGCTGCTTTTTAAAGAGTACTTGTGTTTGTGGGCCTATGACTAAAGGTTTTGTGTTGCTCATGGGGGCAGCGAGAAGGTGACACCCAGCATATGATCCTGAAAGCCCGTGACGGCTTCCGCAACGCCCCTCCCTTCCTTGACTGACAGCCGCCTGTCATAAACCCATGCCCGCTCTTCCAGATAGCCATAAGCTACACAAATAGAGAGAAGAATGGATGGATGAGCGGCCGAATGAACCAGAGGCCAGTGCACAGACACGTATAGAGGCAGACAGAGCACCAAAGGGCAGGTGGCTTAGCAGACAGCTGTCCACTGTCGTGGCCAAGTCACTCAACTCAGGGGTCAAGAGATCTTTGTGACAAACATAAGAGTATGGCTGGATGGAATGAAAAAGATGAGGGCTGATAAGGTTTGAGACCTCCCTTAGGAAAGGTTGATGGAGGGATGGAGTGAGAGAGAGGCCTTGACAGATGAACAAGGCAGTTCGGATCAACAAAGCCAGTCTAGGCCCTGAATCTAATGAGATTTGGGCCACGAAAACGATATGTGGTTGTGAAAATGAAAGGCTGAGGGACAGATACAGAAAGAGAGGTATGAGAAATGGCAAGGGAAAGTGAAGATGAATGCATGGCGTTTGACATACACAAGCAGACTTGAGTCAAAGGGAAAACATCGGCAGAAGCTTCACACTGCACACAAAAAATATTTATTTTCAGATCTGATTGAAGTGGATGTTGGCACTGACATTATAAATACACACCTATTAAACTTTGCTACATTGGTTGGCAATCATAAACTTTATGTTAGGACATTCATTACTACTTATGAATGTTATGTTATGTTATGTTATAAAATGTCTATTTTATTATAATGCGCTTGCCATTGTTTTATGAAAGGTGGGCGGGGTCCAGGAGAAGATCGCTGTGATTAGCAATTAGCAACATGATCAAAAATCAAACGATCCAATCAGATGGACAAATTCAAATCCTGCCCTGCCTTATTTCATTCCAGAAGCTATTTTCATTCGGATATACGTGACCATGGGGAAAATTAGGCTATCGCTACTTCCGTTTCATGCCGACTTTAAAGGGACACTTCACTTTTTTTGAAAATATGCTCATTTTCCAGCTCCCCTACGGTTAAACAATTGATTTTTACCGTTTTGGAATCCATTCAGCCGATCTCCACATAGATATGTATAAAGGCTAGATGTCTCGCCCTCGGTGCTGGCCAATTGAGTGGAACGTCCGCATTTTGGCGGCCATCTTACCACAGGGCGCTCGCTCACTCATAGCATTGAGTTTTAATGATGCAGGTACTTTTAAATGACCATAACTTGTTTTCATTTTTTACCGATTTTCAAACGGTTTGGTTTGTTATAGACATCAAAACTGTACCTATGACACTGCATACTTATACTTAAAATAAAAAAAATTCATGAAACATGTTAAAGCATCCAGAATTATAGCCACGTTAATAAGGTTTGTAAAAAACCAAACCGTTTGAAAATCGGTGGAAAATTGAGCAAGTTATGGTCGTTTGAAAGTACCTGCACCATTGAACTCGGTGCTGCGAGTGAGCGATCTGTCTGAGGTAAGATGGCCGCCAGGTGATGCCGTTAGAGATTCCGCCGTAAGACATCTAGCCGTTATACATATCTATGGATCTCCGGGTCTGGCGCTAGCACTTCTAGCATAGCCTAGCATAATCCACCGAATCCGATTAGACCATTAGCATCGCGTCCAAAAACAACAAAAGAGTTTCTATATTTTTCCTATTTAAAACCTGACTCCTCTGTAGCTACACCGTGCAGTAAAACCGACGCAAAACTAAAAGTTGTGATTTTCTAGGCAGATATGGCCAGGAACTATACTCTCATTCTGAGGTAATAATCAAGGACTTTGCTGCCGTAAAATGGCTGCAGATGGACAAATTTTTAGAGTTCACTGTATATTCACAAAACTAAAAAAGATTCCTTCACACCTCAGTAAAAAGGCCCAGGGGTGTTGTTCATGATGTGCAGGAAGGTAGCTGCATCATGACAGTAATCTCTCCCCCTCAGGACACACAGACTCTAACTGATAAGTGCCAGAGAGCAGGGGGAAGCTATTCCATCTGCAGCAGAGCGCAATGGCATCCGGCATCCCCTCAGAGCCTGGCCCGGTAATGCGAGACGACACATTTGACATTACACGCTAACACCAATGACAGAGAGCACTTCTAACTGCAAAACAGACAACAAGAAAGGGTGAAAAAATTAGGTGCTCTGGAATTCTGAGATGGATGACTGGGATTTGATTATTAGGCCAAGCTTCAATAAACTTAACTCAACTTTATTTTTAAAGCACGTTTAACACCACAAGAGGAACCAAAGTGCTGTACAGAGAAAGATAAAGAGAAAATTTAAATAAAATAAAAAGCATACAACTAATACAAAACATATAGGCTATAACAAGACAACTTACAAAGCATTTTCAAATGCAGAAAATAATTTTTAAGAGCACTTTGAAATACACCCAATGTTTATTTAACAGACAGAGGAAGGTCATTCCAGAGCCTAGGAGCTGCAACAGAGAAAGTCCGACCACCTACACTTAAAAAGAGAACACAGAACTATAAGAAGCATAAGAAGAACATATATGTTACTTTGACTCAACAAATTTAGTTAAACAATTTCAACTTGTTTTTATAAATTATGTCAACTAATCACAAGTGAAAACTTTAAAAAGTAGGTTGAATTGACTTGCAAAACCAAACCAAATAACTTTACACTGTAAAAAATTCTAAGGAGGTGCTATAAATTATGAAAATAAAGTTAAAGTAACTTCAGCTTTATTTTTTATAATTTATAGCAACTCTAAAATGAGTTGTAAATTCAAGTTAAAACTTAAAAACTTTAAGTGCAACAAGTATTTTTAAAGTGTATGCTGCATTTTTTTTTTTTACAAAGCATTCACATAAAGTGTCAAGTAAATGTACTTATCCCGCAATAGTTAGTTTGTCCAGAACAAAGTATTCACATAACTCATCTGGGTAATATACTTATGCCGCAATAGTTAGCCTGTCTGGAACCAAGCGAATTTTAAACCACAATACTCTATGACACTTGCATTACATGCGAACGGCCCCTACGCTAGTAGGATTCTGTTTCTATCTCCCTGTCTCGACCCCGAGGACAATGAGACAAACAAACCCAGTTCCTGCTGCTGTGAAGGTCATCACACCACTACTGGCCATCCTTCAACGTGATGCCCAGCCGATGCCTGACCAACGACCACCGGCTGAACCAGTTTAATCCGCTTACCCGTTTCAGTTCCCTATATCGTGTTTATATATATAAATATATATGTATCTCTCTCAAGGGTTTTTCTCCTCCTAGGAGTTTTCCCAAAGGGTTTTTCTCCTAGGGGTTTTATTCATCCCCGGGAGAGTCATTGGCATAACTTAGCACTTTCCTGTATACGTTAGATTATTACTACATTCGCTTGTACAGTTTATTCTTAGCCGCTGTATTCTGCTTCTTTATCTATCGATGTAGGATGCTCAAAGACAAATGCTTTGGTGTGGTTTTTTTGTCAATACTGAAAGCACGTAATTATCAAAAGAATTCCCTAAACACGCATTATATTTATTTGATTATTGCCCCCAAAAACCAATAATATTCTTCAATACAGTTTGACTGATATGTCATATGGTGCTACATATTACCTGCACTTGGGTACTTTATAAACGACTGGTTTGTGTAAACTGTATTTATTTTGTGACAGTGATGGGCAGATTAAGAAAAAATGAAGTCCAGAGTGATGGAAAGGGCATTTTAAGGATTTAGGACAGTAGACGTGTTGCTTTAGGCTATAAAGGAGAGAGGAAAAGGTCAGGTCAGATGAAAATCTCCACACCTACTCCTGGTGTTGTCATCGTGACAGACGGATTTTCTATACCCCCATCTAAAATTCCATGCAAAAAATATGGAATCAGAGAGGAAATATAAACAGGCATTTCTAAAATGTCATGTGGCTTAAGGCTCCTCAGGTCAAAAGGCAAAAGAGTTGCGCTTAAGCTCTCAGGAACCGGCTTTGACAAAGTGGACACGGAAAGAAGCAAAGGTGATGAAGACAACACAGTCTAAGAAGAAGGTCAGACCGTCTGTCTAGTTCTCAGCACATGTTGTCACACGTACAGTATGGTAGTCTGGTCCTGCCACGAGCCGAATCATCACTTGTTTTAAGGCAAGGCAGTTTCAGATTTTTTTCATTTTTTAGGCTAACTGTATAATATATCAGAGCTTTAAGGAATAGTTCAACCAAACATAAAAAATTCTCTCATGATTTAATACCCTCACCATATTAAAGGAAAACACCACCGTTTTTCAATATTTTACTATGTTCTTACCTCAACTAATTAATACATACCTATCTTTTTTCAATGCGTGCACTTTTAATCTTTGTACAGCACCATGTGAATGTGTTAGCATTTAGCATAGCCCCATTCATTCCTTAGGATCCAAACAGGGATGAATTTAGAAGTCACCAAACACTTCCATGTTTTCCCCATTTAAAGACTGTTACATGAGTAGTTACACGGGTAAGTATGGTGGCACAAAATAAAACTTTTGTTTGAAGCCATAGGAATGAATGGGGCTACGCTAAATGTTAACACATTCAAGAAGTGCTGTACAAAAATTAAAAGTGCATGCATTGAAAAAAGATAGGTATGTTTTAATCTTCTAAGTTGAGGTAAAAACATAGTAAAACATTAAAAAAGGTGGTGTCTCCCTTTAAATATTTTAGCTTATTTAGCAAAATGTAGGCTAACTTTAAATCTAATTAGTTCTCATGTGCCTTTTGATAAAATGTGCTTTTGACTAAACATGATGCCAATGAGCTCATAAGTCAACAAATTAGAAATATAAGCCAATGTCACAGACAGTCTGCCATACGGTATGCTCACTACAGTGGGGATGGGGATAAAATGGTCGGTGTGTGAGGGTGTGCATACGTGCTGTCAAGCTCTCTAACAATTTGTGCCACACAGAACACACAGAAACAGTTTTGTCATTGACCACAGAGGCATATATAATTTTCAGGTGATTATTCTTCGGTCAGCAGAATCATAACGATAGTCTAATGCAGCGTTACTCTCCAACTCAGGCAACGCTCTCCCAGGATCCCAGCCAGTTGTGAGATCATCCAGACAGTCTCATGTGAGAGTGTGCAAATATATGATTTCTCCTTTACCATCACGCTTGAACAGGTCAGTGGAAAGATGGAGCCAGCCGTCGCACACTGAAACAGAGATGCAGTCGGACTGCAGTCATGAGGAGGGGAGAAAAATGTGAAGATGCATGAGTGACTCTGGATGAAAATAACAGCGTAATGATAGAAGTAATGATACATGGATGATGGCAAATGCCACAATACAGTCAGATCATTCAGATTACCATCATTATCTTTGTGTACAGATGTGGACACACAACATAAGGGACTTCTGAGTTATTTCCAGTTGGAAGGAAAAACAAACGAAATGACGGAAAAATGTTTGTAGTTTTTTTTTTTGTCAAAATGTATCAGGAGAATTTTAGTGAGCAGTGGAGATGTAGGGTCATAACTTAAAATAGGAGCCTGCTGTTAAAATTATGTAAATATATGCAATAAACACAGAAAGAAACAAATAAACACATAGCGGACAGGGTTTAGATTAATGTAAGCCTTAGTTACATTATGGCATTCAAGTAGTTTTTACAAACAAACCTTACAAATAGCAATACAGGTGTGCATCTTAAGACTAAACAATGACATTAATATATGTTAAGATATGTCAAGGTGCTTTTAAACTAAGGCAGCTCAGACATGCCTTTTAGTCTGGAACTAGAATTAGCCTGGGAAACTGCCTCATAATGTAACAAGAATGAATCTGGATTAAAGGCAGGGTAGGCAGGAATTATCTAAAAAACTTTTTTACAAATTGGTTTAAACTGTATTTATATATCAATACATAATTAAAATGTAAGTACTCTGAAAAAGAGAGTATAAAACTCAAGTTTCTGTAGACCTCTCACCACTGTTTTAAACACAGTTAATTATTTCCATTCGGGACGAAACAAATGATTAGCTTGCGCGAATATGACTCTCTCTCGCGACCATGGCACCACCCGTTGCTGTGGGATCTGCCCAGACATGCGCACACCCGATTGATTTGAACGTGCACGAGGCACTCTAGGAAGAGCAAAATGGCAGAGAAAGTGCTTTCAGAACTCACAGAAAGTGCATATCCAGTCAGCAAAGGCAAACAAGGCAAAAAAGGAATAAACGAAGCAATCAAACGAGAGTAAATATCACATGGCTTTTCCTCGAGTCGATGATGCGGTATTGTCTGGCCTGCGGAGTGTAGTCCTCATCAGAGTCAACAATGCTTTCATCACGGAAAACTGGCTTAATAGTGAGTACTAAAAGCCAGGTAAATCCTTCTCCTAGCAAAGCTGTCGGTGTCGCGCGTTCATGTGTTTTGGGGGCGTGGCTTTAGAAGAAACCCAGAAGGGAGGGGGTGGAGTGCATGGAAAAATGAGTTGTGTTTAAAACAGTGGTGAGAGGTCTACAGACACTCGATTTTTATACTCTCTTTTTCAGAGTACTTACTTTACTTATGTATTGATATATAAAGACAGTTTAAACTAATTTGTAAAAAAGTTTTTTTAGATAATTCCTGCCTATCCTGCCTTTAATAATTTTTGGTGTCCTTTTGGGTTTATTAAAGGGCACATATTATCTACTTTTACAAGGTGTTTGGACATAAATGTGTGTTGACAATAAAAAAACTCCAAACCCCAAAATCCACCCACTCCTTTTTTAAACCCCATTAAACCAGAACAGCTTCATTAGACATTTTGATTCTCTTGTTAATGTGATGCAGAGGTCTTCTCAGGTCCAAAGAATTTTCCCCGTTTTAAAATGACCAGAATCAGAATTTACACGAACCCAACGTGCATAAATATTTTTTTTAAAGAAAGAGCTAACCTGAGACAAAGCCGACAAAATTAGACCCAAGTCCGAGCCAAGTGACAATTTTTTTAACCCAACTGGACCCGAATGTATAAATGTCACCGATGTGTGTGCAGTCTGGATCTAAGTGGACCCGTGAAGACCTCTAATGTGATGTCACACAAACAAAGCCCTGCTGGCCACTGACTAGTCTCAGCCTCAGACGTCACGCCCACAGACTGTTGTATTGAAGGTCTGGCTACGCGAGACTAGCACTGACTGACTGGTCAACTTTACCCAAAAGTTAAATTTAGTTTGTTTTTGTATTGTCCCAGACTGTATTCACAGGAATCAGATCCAGTGGCGGCTCGTGACTGCTCTTTCGAGGGGCGCCAATTCCAAATAAGTGTCCGAAGTGTCATGTGTGTTGTTCGTGTTTTCAAAATATGTGTTTGTTGCGTCATGTGAACTATATGCATCACTTGTTTTGTCAAAATAAGTGCCCACTGCAAACACATCAAAACTGTTTAAAAGAGGCCCACGTTCACAAAACACGCAAGACACTCTGATTACGCGTGAGATTGTGCAAGTATCTGGCAAATGCAAGCATCTCTTTTATCATAAACCATTTAGAAGCATCTGACGCACCGAACACATATTTTGAAATTATGAACCACACACATGACCGGCTACATACATGATGTGACGAACTTCGCGCCCTCGAAAAAATAAGTCACCGGCCGCCACTGATCAGATCTATTTTTACCTAAAAGAAGTAGCTAATTCGCATTTAAAGGTACACACATGAAAACAGCGCTTTTATGCTCTCACTATAGGTGCATTTTGGACATGCCATAACAAATGATCTGTGATGTATTTTGAGCTAAAACTTCACAGACACATTAGGCACACCTGAAACATATTATATCTTGTAAAAATGGGCATATTATGTTCCCTTTGTTTTTGTAACTGTTCCCCCACAATGTTAAATATTTGAATACTTGATTTGAAATAGGAACAGATTCAGACATCCGGAGGCTGTTTAGTAGCTATGGCAGCTAGGTGACATCTAAGTAAAACTAAAGATCATCTCTTGTCAGTTGTGATGAGTCGGTATAAGTGCTGTTGTTACTTCACCTCTGCTTGAAACTGTGAAGCTGTCTGCATGCCTGTATGTCTCTCATGTCATAAAGCCCATGAGATTTACACATGTTTGCAGTGTTGTTTCCTGCCCACGGTTCTGCCTTCTATCATCATGGGTGACATTCAAGTTCACAAGGAACTCATAGAAACAACACTCTTCGCACAAGAGAGCCCTGCTACTGCCATCACATTCACACTCCCTCATCCACACCGAAATAGACAAATCCTCCAGGACAGACAGTTTTCTCTCTTTCCTCAACACTACAGCTCTGTGAGCTCATACACAGCTGCATTTTCATATCTGTGAGGCTTAGATTTGCTTTATATATATTTCAGTTATTGTCTATTAACCCTACACTGTAAAAAAAATTATTTGTTGGTTCAACCAAAATAAATAAATAAATAATAAGTACCTGGTTGCCTTTTGAGTTGATTCAACTTAACAATATTAGTTAACTCAAACAAGTTGTCTAATATTTTTTAGGGTTAAATTCATTCAATATTTTAAGGCAACCAACTTACTTTTTTAAGTTGAACCAACTTTTTGTTACAGTATATATATATATATATATATATATATATATATATATATATACATATATATACACATTTTCTTAGATTTTAAAGAGTGTTACTATAACAAATTGACTCTTTGCATAAAAAGGAATCCAGATGCAGTTTATTAGTTAGAATTATTCAATTCCAAATGATGGAAAATATTTAGGAGGTACTTGGTGTTTTAGCTGGTGTTGTCATACAGTAATAAATTCTGGCTTGAGTGGGACACGTCAGGCAATGTCTTCAGAATGTAGGTAGTCACTCACATTCTCTTTGACAACATGTCATGTTGAAAAATAAGAAATGGTTGATACCTCTTGATATAAGTGACAAGATGCTGCTGCTTTGCATTGTTGGATAACCGTTATGCTATCCAGAATTGTGTATATAAAACCTTTTGTCTGAACTTTATATTGCATCTTTGGAAAATGTTAAAATGCATTTTGTGGCTTGGAAGGATTTTAAACATTCAGTATTTTATTTCATTTTTCCAGGAAAAAAATATCAAAACAACAACAATAACAATAAGAGATGGTTTTATTCAAAGTGACTTACAAAAGTGAGGATAAAGAATAAAGCAACTAATTAAATTTTCATTCCAAAAATATAATAATGAGTTAAATCAGAGATTAGTAAGGTTCATGGTTAAGAAATAAAAAATAAGTTCATTTTACAAATAAACCTAATTTTTAAAATATATTTTCTGAAAACAAGCCACATTTTTACTTTTTTTTTTTTTTCTTCAATTTTCTTCTCATTTAGATAATTTTACTAGAAAATTGGTAAATTAACAAAAAGATTTTTGAGTTGATGAAAAGATGAAAGATCAGCAAAAAATCTTTTGCAAGAGAAGGAAAATAATAATTTAATAATTGATAGATCTGATGAATAATACATCACTAACACAGATGCATTCATGCTGCAGAAAAAAACAGAACAGACCCTTCTTGAGTTCATTCAGCAAATAAAAAGGTAAAAAGGAGTGAAGCCTTTCGTCTCAGCTCACCTCTTCTCTCCTCATCTATAATTCAGCGACCTTGAGATATTTCTTCCCCTGAGCTCACCACTTTCAGCTCTAATGCCAACAAAAAGTAAGAGCTCCCACTGGAATAAGAGGTGAACTGTCAGTACCAGTCTGCGGGACAGTCACGTGTTCACTGACATTGCTGGTGAGGGTCGACAAACAATTGTTTAACAGCTCAAAAACTAAACTTTCAGATACATGATATATATGAGAAACACTAGGGGTTGTTTCATTTAATTTAAAAAATAAGAAAAACAAATATGTGAGAGCAACTAAGATTCAGTATCATTGGGGCATTTCTCTTAAAATGGTTATCTACTGTACACATTGCTATTTCTGTTGCTTGTCATGCCATGCCAAAGCTGTTCACCATCCTCTGTACACCCCACTGTGGGTGGACTCAGCAGACAGGGGTTGACAAAGTGAGATCCATGCAGGGATGGGACTCAAACAACATGCCTGGCAGGCAAAGCCTGTTCACTGTCACCTGTCAGCTGTGTACTGCTGTGCGGGTGGCTTGCAGTGTGTGTCAGCCATGGAAATGAGTTTGGCATGGCACACGTCTGACATATCGGGGCCCCCTGGCCCCTGATGCCCGGCACAACACGGAGTGGCCCAGTGGGCATTAGTCTGTGCTTGACAACACCCCACCTAGCTGACCTTTTCCAAAACTGACCTCAAGCTGGAGCCAATCAGCTTCCAGCTTAAGTATTCTTGTAAACAGTGTGTCTCTCATCAAGCAAAATGCCCCTGTGTGACCATTCTAATTCATTCAAATACGTTCTTGAAGTACAGTAGATGTAAAGTGTAATTTTTGTTTAAAGATAAAAATGCATATATAGTCATTACTATCATTACATCTGAAATATATTGTCTGTTTTTGTAAAATAGTAATAGTGTTTGGACTATAACTTTATTTAAAAAAACGAAAAAAGAAAGAAAGACAAAACCATTTAAATGTATTTATTTATAAGGTAGAAATGGTGAATGGGGGGCCTTCAAATATTATTGCTAAATCTATCTGTCATTGTGAGCAAAAGAATCAACATAACATAACATAGCATTGCATAGTATAGCATAGCATAACATCACATTACATTACATTACATTACATTACATTACATTACATATAACACATAACACACAACATATAACACATAACATTGCATTACATATAACACATAACATAACATTACATTACATATAACACATAGCGCATAACACACAACACAACAATTGTAATTCGTAATTCAACCCTTACGAAAATGTATTGTGGTAAAAAGTGTATTGATTACTATCGGCAAAACCATGGTTTTACTACACTAACTATGGTTTAACTATAGTTTTTGAAAACCATGGTTGTCAAAACCATGGTTATTTTGTAGTTACTATGGTTTTACTATAGTAACAATGTTTTTTTTGTTTTAACTGTAGTAAAACCATGGTTAATTTTTCGTAAGGGAAGTATTTTTGCTAAATCTATCTCTCATTGTGAGCAAAAGAATCAACATAACATGACATGACATGACATGACATGACATGACATGACATGACATGACAACTTATGCTGCGTCCGAAAACTCAAGGCAGTGACTCGTTGCCTCGCTGCCTCATGAGGAAATGACTTCGGAGGCATGAAGGTAGCTCAGAGAAAGACTTTCGGACACACTTCTAAGGCAGCGTGTTTGAAATTTAAACAGAGAGCGCCTTTGTGATAACTAATCACATATTTGAAAACTACAATAGTAATTTCTCCCTAGAAATGCAATTAAAAGGTGTAAAAAGTAAAAATATACCTTTATTTACACTAAATTGGTGGTCCAGTCGCGTCCTTGGCCGCCATTTTATTTTTTCGAACTCGACCGGACTCGACCAATCACATTCTTAATGTACGTCCACGCATAGGTATCTCAGGAGACAGGAAGTAAACCAAACATTGAATTCGGACATGCCTTGATGCCTTGCTGCCTTGGAAAGCTGCCTCAGAAGGCAGCAATTTAGAGTTTTCGGACGCAGCCTTAGTAAAAAAGTTTGTACATTAAGGGCTTCTGTAGAAACATGGCGGCACAAAATGGCGACTTCCACGTGAGGGACCCTCGGTGTATGTAGAAAAAAACTCATTCTAAGGTAATAAAAACATAACGGTTCATTATAACAAGGTCTTTATACACCCCTAATGATATAGTTTTGTATATTATTTTGCATTTCTGTCAAGAGATCCTTCTAAAAATTACACACTGCACCTTTAAATTCTTCCCAAAAACTTGCGCTTTAGCAAGCACAACTACATAACATGCATACAAACATTTGAATACATATTGAATAATTTAATAAATGTCGAAGATGTAAATTTTTACAAAGATGCACATCACAGTTTTAGCCACTACTGGATGTGAAGGTATTGTAACTAACACCCCTGTGACAGACAGTCAATGGTCTCTTCCGTTCCCCTCTGGCCTGTCACGTGGTGCGGATGTCCTTCGCACTCCTCTCTCTGCAGGTTAAACATGGCTGCGCTCTTACGATCAGCCCGGCTACTTAAATTTTCACCTCCTTCATTGCTTCAGGTCATAGGAAGCAGCAGACATGGACCAGCAGCTGGTCGGTTGTACAGCGGAGCGGTCGCGATCAAATGTATTGGGTCTCGTGGCCGTCAGACAGTCTCGGGACGGTTTAACGTAAACAGGTATACAGCGTGACTCTATCCCATGCGTGTTTAGATCATGCAGTTGTCATTGAGGACCGATCACTCCTTTAACTGTACGGAGGGCTTATTAAACATTAATGTTGTATAAAGTTGTTTAACTAAATGTTAACGAGCATTTTTAAGTATAGATATCATGTGTAAGTTAATCATTATGATATTGTATAAGAGGAATTTGGCTTCCTTGCATAACTGATTTGCTACAGATGCTGAAGTTGTCACATCTTAGCTTATAAGTCGTTTTCAAGCCTATATTACATTTTTAACACATAAAACAAAGAGAGAGAAATATATCTAAGATAAATAAGTGTTTGCTTATATGATATGGATGATTGGGATACCGTTCGAGACGACCTTGACATGTTGACCCCTCACATTTGGCATGTGCTAATATGCAGTTACCTGAAACGCTAGTATTCCCTTACCCAGATTAAAAATGGCCTTACTACAGTTAACATAGATTAACTTGTATTTATAATAAAACCATGATGATCACAAATTTACCATTTGTTTAACCATGATATCTGGTAAAACTGTATAAAAAATGTTTAAGAGATCATGCATCCAGATTTTATCCAACTGTATTATACTGGGTCACACCTACTGCAGTTATCAGTGTTTTAGACTAGCCTGCAACTTCTGAGCACAGTGTTACGAATCCTTGCTCTGTACCATGAGATTAGACTTATTGTAGACATTATTTCTGCAGTCTATTGTCATACAGATCAGCTTTGCCCTGTGCAAGCTGTCGTCAGTATGCAGTGGCCACAGAACAGAGGGGTCCACTGAAGGATGAACCCAGTCTGGCGGTCCGTTCCAAGCAGGCTCAGCAGTTTGACTGGGCTCTGGCAAAACTGGACAGCTCAGTCCGAAGGACAGGCAGGGTCACGAAAACGCTGCTTCTGCGCATCTTTCATGACGTTTGCAGAACAGGTACTTGTCTTTCTCGATGATAAGCTCTTGAATCTATTTCTGCATACAAATTCAAACCTGTCCTTGCTTGCAATGTCACATTACAATAGGGTATCCCAGTGGAAATCAAGCACTGTTGTTGCTAAGAAGCTGTGGATCTCTGCTGCCTGAGGTTCCTTTGGATGAACGCACAGAGCTGGCTCAACGTATCTGGGATAAGCTTCAAGAACTCGGTATAAGTTAAAGATCATTAAATAATATATTGTCATAGCTTAACCTTTAATTTTAACCTGTATATTGCTGCTCGCTACAGGTGCCACCTATGATGTGAGCCATTATAACGCCCTGCTCAAGACTTACCTGCAGAATGAGTTCAGTTTCTCTCCAACTGATTTCCTTTCTAAAATGGAAGCTGCTAATGTTCATCCAAACAGGGTTGGTATGATTTTATTGAGTAAATATTTATTATTGGTAACCAATGAACAGTGACGAAGAACAACTGCTGATTGTAAGACTTTGGATTCACTTTAAATAAATGTTCAGATATGTTTATTAATTTTATAATATATTATTAATGTCTAGGTTACCTATCAAAGACTCATCGCAGCATACTGTCAGCATGGTGACATTGAAGGCGCAAGGTGAGTTTTTTTCACATAATGAAGTAATTAAAGGATTTGTCAATTTTCTTTAAAAAATCCAGATAATTTACTCACCACCGTGTCATTCAAAATGTTGATGTCTTTCTTTGTTCAGTCGAGAGGAAGTTGTGTTTTTTGGGGGAAGCATTCCAGGATTTTTCTCATTTAATGGACTTTAATGGACCCCAACACCTAGTAGTTTTAAGGCAGTTTAAAATTGCATTTTCAAAGGACTCTAAATGATCCCAAACGAGGCATAAGGGTCTTATCTAGCGAAACGATATAAAAAATATGCACTTTTAAACCACAACTTCTCGTATATCTCCGGTCCTGTTATGCGCCAGCGCGACCTCACGCAATACCTCATCACGTCAAGAGTGTGGAGAAAGAGGACCATTTCGACGTTGTTGTGTGTCAAATGATACTAATTAATGACTTTGTGTCAGTTTATTGTTTAAAATGGTCCACAAATGTGCGTTTCATATATGTAACACGTGACCTTTCCACGGCATAACACAATTACGTGAGGTCGCTGGTGCGTCACAGGACCGGAGATAGACGAGAAGTTGTGGTTTAAAAGTGCATAATTATTTTTCTTAATCGTTTTGGTAGATAAGACTCTTATGCCTTGTTTGGGATTGTTTAGAGACCTTTGAAAATCTGTTGAAACTGCAATATTAAACTGCATTAAAACTATAAGGTGTTGGTGTCCATTAAAGTCCATTAAAATTAGAAAAATCCTGGAATGTTTTCCTCAAAAAACATAAATTCTTCTCGACTGAACAAAGAAGGACATCAACATTTTGGATGACATGGTGGTGAGTAAATTATCTGGCTTTTGTTTAAAGAAATATTTCATGCCCATTTATTTGTTTTGTAAGCAGCCATATAGTGGTGTGAAATTGTATTTGTTTAAAAAAATACAATTGTAGAAAAAATCTTAATGTCCTACTAAAGAAATGAATTTTTGCATTAGATGGTTTAGTTTTATAGAGTTCTCAGTTCTTTAAAATTAAGTGGCACAGTGAACACAACACAGGATTTTTCTGCTTTGTCTAGTAAAAAATTAGTTTCTGCTAAATAAGAGGCATCATTGCTAATTCAATTTTATTTATTTACAATTGTTTAATTGTTTCAAAGCAGCTTTACATTAATAAAAGCAAGAGGAAACACAGAAAAATTGGTGGACAACATAAGAAGCCAAGTACAGTGGCTAAGATTAAATCGTACTAGCAAGCATAGTAATAATGTAACATATAGAAGAGAGTTCTAAGTTAAGCCAATGTCAGCTGACTCCCTAGAGCAGTGGTTCTCAATCCTGTTCCTGGGGACCCCCTGCTCTGCACATTTTGTATGTCTCTCTAACCTGACGCACTTTGCTTAGTTCATGGAGCTCTCATCTAATGAGCTGATGATTAGAGTCAGGTGTGTTAGATAAGGAATACATACAAAATGTGCAGAGCAGGGGGTCCCCAGGAACAGGATTGAGAACCACTGCCCTAGAGGTTGAATAAAAGCTCCTAGGAGGAAAAAAAACTATTTTAATTAGGAGGAAAAGTCCTATGAAGGAAAAAACCCTTGAGAGATAGCCAGACATATCTGATTCTATAGAGGATATGCTATATATTAGATACCATTTCATAAAATTTAATTAAAACCTTAGGTTTAAGGATGAGACAGGGGAAAGAGAAACAAAATCTTATTAGCGTAGGGGCCATTCACATGTAAAGCAAATGTCATAAAGTATCACTTCTTGTCCTTCCTAAAGTACGATCCTGGGCTTTATGAAGAGCAAAGACCTGCCAATCACAGAGGCTGTATTCAACTCCCTAGTGACAGGCCACGCTCGGGCAGGGTGAGTTGACTTTTTAGGGGACAGGGCAATTGACCTCATGCTTTTTCTGATGTGTCCTTGTCACTTATGAGTGGTCTACTGTTGGTGCAGGGACATGGAGAGCTCTGAGGGCATCCTGACAGTCATGAAAGGAGCAGGGATTGAGCCTGGCCCAGACACGTATCTTTCTCTCCTCAATGTCTATGCTGAGAAAGGCGATATTGCCAAAATTAAAGAGGTCTGTCTTTATTAGTACTTTTAAGGGTACTGTTAATACTGTATAGTTAAAGGCGGAGTCCACAATGTTTTAAAAATGCTTTGGAAAAGGAGACGGGCCGACTACCAAAACACACTTATAGCCAATCAGCAGTAAGGAGCGTGTCTACTAACCGACATCCTTGCCGGGTTGCGTATGTGTGGGGCGGGTCTATCAACGTTGAACTTCCAGATTCTATTGGGGTAGGGGCGTGTTTGTTTAGGTGATTTCAAATATCAACATTGGCTTTCAAACATCGTGGACTCCGCCTTTAAGCGATGGATGGACATTATAATTAGATAATTTCTCTGAATTATCTTCATTATATTTCTGGGCTTAACAGTAAATATATATATTGTGTTTTCTGACTGTACAGACTCTAGAGACAGTGGAGAATGCTGATATCCATCTGATGGACAGAGATTTGATGCAGGTTGTTTTCAGTCTGACCAAGGCCGGCCATCAGCAGTACGTACCCGAGGTTGTGGAGCGCATGCGCCATGAAAGAGGATATGTACCAGGTGTGTCATTGAAGCTTTCTTATATGGGATTCTGCATGCAAAAAGCTTGAGAAAGCAAAGCACATACTGTACATCCATTATTAATGTAATCCAAGTGACTCTAGTGGGATAATATGTGAAGTGTTCATGTTTGCATCTGACATGTTTTAGTGTAAATTATATTTTATCAGGCTCTTATGTTTAGGTTCAATATTTCACTTTAATGGCAATTAAAAAAAAATTAGTCAGTAATTAAAAAGCTTTGTTTTTACAAATGTCACTTTAGTCATTTCATTGGTATTTCGCTGCAAAACCCTCTAAGGGCATGCAAAATCTTCTATATCCTTCTAAAAAAGACTCGCTACAGTGTCCTTTCTGAATTGACAAAATTTGGTCTATATCCTAATACAGTGGTTCTCCAACTGGGAGGGCGAGAGATGGTGCCAGGATTATGACATATTATAAAATGCAATAAATTATCAAATTCTGTGAAAAATAAGGCTACTAACCAACATCACTACATTGTGTAATTTATATGTTTTGTTTAATTCAGATTCTAAGTTTGAGAGAGTTTTATGTCAAGAATTTTCTGGGAGGGCAGCGAAAAGTTTGAGAACCACTGTCCTAATATATTCGAAAACCCTTCTTTAACCGGGTAAAAAAAAAAATGTTCACCTTGACATACACGTGCTGTCGTTCATCAAATTCTTTCGTTCTTCTTTTGCTAAAAAAAAAATCGTTGTTGCGTTTAATGGATTTTGCAAACAAACCCATATTTTTGAATGCCCTGAGGCTAGGATTAAGCAGATTTGAAGCTGAAGTATTTGATAAAAGTATGATATGTGCCAAGAGCATTTGTCAGTGTCATCATCTCATTTTTGACGGAGGAGGTTTTTAGCGGATTTTGCATCTGAGCTCTTCATATGTTTTCTAAAATTTAAAAGAAATTCCTTTAATACAGGGGTGTCCAATACGTCAAAGGCAATGCCGGTAGATCGCCAAAAGTTAACTGTGTATGCTGCTCCACGAGCTTCAGAAAACAGTGCGTATTTGGCATTATGGTCTTAGAGTAATTGTGAAACATGCAAGTCTTTTTGAGTTGCTGCGCCTTTTCTTCTCAAATGTGTTTTTATAAATCTTATGCCTGCCCGCTGCAGCTCAGTCGTCTAACTTCCGAAATTTACCAGGATGCACATTCTTTTCTTCATGCAGGAGCTAATCCATGCGCATGGTGCGGAGAGAGAGATATGCTTCTGATACTCATTTTCTAGTTTGTATCACAAAACCACATTTTAAGGAGTACTCAAGGATTTTTTTAAACTCCTCAAAAAGAATAGAGAAATGGTGACAGCCCTAAATTCAATGTAGAGATATTAGGGCTGTGTTGAAAAAATCGATTCACCGATTCTGAATCGATTTTCATGTTAATTTCTAAAGATCGATCCGTAACTCAGAGGATCGATTTGATAATTAATAACTTAAACTTGCCGCGTCATTGAATTCACGCATGCGCGCGAGGTGGAAGGACATTAAAACAACGAACATGGTGGTCAGTAACGTTAAGCAAGTGGTTGTTTTGAAACGCTCAAAGCTGCGATCTACATGTAAATGAATCCACTCATAACAAATGAACGAGATATGTGTCATTTTTATAATAAGCGCCAGTGAATCCACCGCTGGTCTGGCAGCGAATCTCTCTCTCTCTCCCCCTCTGTGCTCATGCAGCTGGTCTCTGACGGGCAGAGGTTTCTTGAGGCGCGCGCAACGGGTCGCCAAATAAAGAGTTCTTCTTACAAATAATGCTAATATTTGTAAAGTTTTCTGAACTTTAAGCAAGCTAAGACAAAACTCCCGTTTATATCAGTGACACATGTGCTGCTGGAGCGATGTAGTTTGACGCCTAATTTTGATAATAGTACAAATAAATATCTTTGATCAGAAAGACGAGAAAGAGACGCAAATGTTAATGTCTAATAGAAAGTAAAGAGCGTCAAGACCTTAGAACAGACTTCATCACATCATAGCACCTGTCATATTTATAATATCTATATCTAGAGATCCGTCTCTCATATACAGGTATTTATCCTGTCTGTAGGTTTGTGCATATATTTACCCCTGTTCATTTTACATACTGCCTATTTTTAATGTAATGTATGCATAAATACAAAAAACAATGCATACTATAGCTTCAATATTCTATAAAATTAATAACTCAAGATTCTGTCTATCAAGACTTAATCTGTTGTTATCATCTGGGCATTTTCACTTTAACATTATTAACTTTAAATTGTCCATATTTGAAAACTGTGGTGAGCAGTTAAAAGCTATAGTGAGTGGCAAATAACTGCACATTTTTATAATCCAAAAAACAATATAAACTGAAAAACATGTATACCATGAAATACACCGTTAGCGTGAAATAAAATAACTCATTCCGTTGAATAGATTTTTGGTCATTCCGCCCACCCCATCTGGCACCATTTCGGGCTTTTTTCAAAAACACTTATCTAAATCTCGAAGATCGGATCGAATCGAATCGAATAATGATAGTCGATTCAAGATTAGTGCTGCACAATTAATCGCAACGCAATCGCACTGTCAGCCTGTGCAATTATATGACAGCAAAATGTTGCAATAATATTAAATAAATAAATGTGAGGACTTGTTAACACAAACTTTCTGATAACAGTTTGATGATTTTCCTTGCTGTTTAAAAAAAAGAAAGAAAAACGAACAAAAAAGGCAGTGCACCGTGTGGCATGCATGTGTGTGGTGTGCGTCGTCACTTATACCAGAGCAAAGATGGATGCAGAGGAGGTTGACAGTGTTCTGGTAGCTAAAAAAAAACTGTCTGTTGTATGGCGGTATTTTGGATTTAGGATTACTGACACTGAGCAGTTGCTACATCACGTGGCAATACGAAAATATTTCTAGTTTTACAAATACACATTTTAGCTAAACTGTGTGTGGATTTTCCTTAAAACCCATCAAGTTGACTCATGATACCATTTAGTATAATCGCAATCGCACATCGCAATATTAGCAGCAATAACCGCAATGCGAAAAATTACCCAAATCGTGCAGCCCTATTCAAGATCTTGAGAATCGGAATCGAATCAATTCTTGAAATTTGAATCGAAACCCAGCGTTAAGAGATATATGCAGTATAGTCCTAACAGGCATTTAAAGTGTTTTTTAAAAAATTAAACTGTGTTTTTAGCAGGTAGATATTGTCGGCTTTATCATTTTAAAAGTAGATCACCACACAAAAAAGTCTGGACACCCCTGCTTTAATACAACCACACACTTCAACTAATGTTTTTTTCTGTGTCTTCAGATGCTATGAACCTGTGCCTGAGTCTGATAACCCAGGGCCATGAGGACACTGCCTACTCTGTGCTGAAGAGCTTCACAGGCCTGCAGGCAGAGACACAGAACAGTGATTCTCCAGACTTGGGAAACTTCTTCCTCCGTCACTGTGTCAATATGGACAAGGTGAGGAATCTGCTAAACCTTCATTAGTGAAAATCAGCAGTATTGTTAAATACTCTGCTCCTTTTTGTCTGATTGATATTTTTGTTGTGCTGTTTTTTTGGGAAATTTCAACTTGTTGTTTTGTTAATTTGACTGTCTGTGGCTTTCAGTCTGTGGAAAAGATGGCTGGATTTTGCAAAGATCTGAAGGATTCGGGTCTGCACTCTACACCACTGCAGTTCACACTTCAGTGTGCCCTAGAAGCCAAGAAAACTGGTATGTGTACTAACTTTATCTGGTTCAGATAGTTTTATACCTAATCTTACTTTAAAGCTCACATAACACGCGCTGTTTCTGCATTTCTGATGTTAATCTGGAGTACCTATAGAGTAGTATTACATCCTTTATATCTCCGAAGAGTCTTTAGTTTAATCAGATTTATAAAAGAAAGATTAGCTTTACCGAATCTTTCTGATAATGTACGAAAAAATGAAGAAGGAGGAGTTACTACTGTGGGAGGAGCGAGTACGAGTCATGCAACACTATACAACATTGTTTAGCTTATGACCCCGGATAATAAACTTTATCCATTGTTTCCATAAGGCTGGCTTTCTTCTCCCTACATCCAAAAACACACTTCTTCTTCCGTGCCATTGTTGAGTTTTGAAATTAAACAAAGCTGTCGCGTGAAGTGATGTTTGTAAGTTCTAGCATCTCCCGCTGATTGACGGGTCGGGTGGGCAGGGTTTCCTGGGTAAGTGCCCATAAAAAGAAGTGATGCGTATAGAAACCCCTGAAACGTCAGCTGGACCTGTAATCGAAAAAATTTTCCGAAACTTGTACCAACCCTGGCGAAGTGCATTTGGCACAGAAATACTCTGTAACATGTGCAACTGCTTTTTTGACACTTTGCCTACATTTAGCATGAGGAAACAACTCTATAACTGTGTTAATAAGTCAGAATGCATGAAATACCATTGAACCACCCCTTTAAGTAATGCAGAGCATAAAATGTTCCTGTTATTTAAAGGAATAGTCTACTCATTTTCAATATTAAAATATGTTATTACCTTAACTAAGAATTGTTGGTGCATCCCTCTTATCGTCTGTGTGCGTGCACGTGGGCGCTGGAGCACGCTGCGACACGATAGCATTCGATGGCATTTGGCTTGGCCCCATTCATTCAACCGCACCAACCAGAGACAAAGCCAGAAGTGACCAAACACATCAGCGTTTTTCCTATTTGGGACGAGTGGTTGTACGAGCAGGTTTGGTGGTACAAAATAAAACGTAGCGCTTTTCTAAGCGGATTTAAAAGAGGAACTATATTTTATGGTGTAATAGCACTTTTGGGAGTACTTCGACTCGCCTGAAAAGTCCGCTCCCCTTCTCACTCTCATAATGGGAGAGGGAGGGTGTTACTGCGCCGAGTCGAAGTACTCCCAAAAGTGCTATTACGCCATAAAATATAGTTCCTCTTTTAAATCCGCTTAGAAAAGCGCTACGTTTTATTTTGTACCACCAAACTTGCTCGTATAACTACTCGTCTTAAATAGGAAAAACGTTGATGTGTTTGGTCACTTCTAACTTTATCTCTAAATGGTACCATTGAATGAATGGGGCTAAGCTAAATGCTATCGAAGCGTTGCAGCGCGCTCCAGCGCTCACGTGCACGCACACAGATGATAGAGGGATGTATCAACAATTCTTAGTTAAGGTAATAACATATTTTAATATTGAAAATGAGTAGACTATTCCTTTAACAGAAGATAAATAAAATAAGTCACTAAAATAAGTGACTTAACATTTCATACATCTTTCTGTAACTGGCATAGGCTCTGTAAACAAGATCATCGCTCTCTCTTGCTCTCTCTCTCTCTCGCTCGCTCTTTCTCTTGCTCGCTCTTTCTCTTGCTCGCTCTCCCCTTTCTCTCATATATAAGAGATTGAACATACTTTTAAAACACCATCGATGAAAGAATTGCAGAGGTTTGACATCATGAATCATTTGCAAATGTACCTTGCAAATCATACATGTCAATACGTGATGACGTTCAACTACAAAAAAATTGAAAAATAATCGCAGGCTTCTGGAAAACAAGTACAAAATTATCCAGCAATCATGGCACCATCATCAAAGTAAACTCTTAGTACAGTAATCATATTTTAACGGTGAACACTTTTAACGTAGGTTTGAAAGGAACCTTAACATTTAGTCCTGTGTCAATTATCATTAAAAGCAGGGTAAACGGGAGTCTCCGTGCCCAGACGCAATTCTTCTGGCATCCCTCCTCCTCCTCATTATCTCCTTCTTCACTGCTCTTTTTTTCCTTCTGTTCTGTTACTTGAACTTGGGCATAATACAACTAATGGTTCAACATAGCACAATATGGTGCTATTCAGGTGCTACATAGGTGACATTTAGCACAAAAAAATGGTTCACCTATGATTATGTGCCTGTGAACCACTTTTAGTGCTCTTCAGCAGCACCATTTTTTTAGTGTAGCTTATTAATTTAGGTCATAGATTGGTACTGGTAATTGTATTATTTGTGTTTTTGCAGGTATGTCTATTGAACTGATGAGGAGGATAAAGCAGGAGGGCTTGCCTGTCAGACCTCACTACTTCTGGCCTCTGTTTACTCATCACCAAAAAGACAAAAATATTCCTGGTGAGTCCATAGATTTCGATCTGATCTTCCTTTATCAACAATCTGTATACTTGTTATTGCATAGTCTGGATTTATAAGTTTGCACAAATATGTTTACAAATGCTCATAGAAAAGGCCATGGCCTCTCATTTGTATTGGGGCTTGAAATTAGGGATTTGGGATGTCAGCCAAAACATTTGTTTGATACTGAATAAGTTATCATATGTTAATTAAAAGATAACACAGATAATTTGTTTCTAATTAAACTTGCACAGAATAATAATTCACAATATAACCAGTGATGTGCATTAAAAAACATAATTAGGAGTTTTACCCCAAAGGCACTATTAATGCTCACTATTAACACGCTCCCAAGCAGTCCTCCATATCAGTATCAGTTATTTGTTTTGTTTTTCTATACAAATAACCTTAATGAAACATCCAGGATCACTCTCACCTCCGTTCCTCTACATTTTTTTGTTTGTTTGTTTCCTGCGTGTCGAAGTGGTGAAGGTTACATGATCGAATTTGTAGTGACTGGGTCTCATGTAAATGCGAGCGCTCTGAGGGAATTCACTTTCAATTACGTGCACCGCTGTGCAAGGCCATGAAATATTTAGCGCCATGTCACATTTTGTCCACAGGTGTCACCAGTGGGCAGACAGCCCCTCACCCTCCTCTCACCGGTTTTCCATCCATGCGTTCTTGAGTGCAGAGAGGGGAAAACTTTGCATTTTGATGAGGTGTGGATTTGGGCAGGCGAGTTTGAGAAAGCATATGTTAGCTTTGTCTCGCAACCCGCGAGCGAACAGGGCTTGTCAGTTTCAAGAAACGCAGCTCATTGCTTGTGACACGGTGCGGGAAAATGCCTCAATCCCTTATGTAGCTTACAACAAGCTTATATATCTGCATTTTTAAACTCTTCACCAGTCCGGTTTTGGGAAGTCTGAATGTTATCTTTGCATGTTCCTTATTGATTTCTTTTTTGATTTTCTTTCAATTTCAATAAATTCAGTCATTTTTTTTAAGCCCTTTTTCTCATAATCAGTATCGCTCTAAGCTAAATATGGGCTGATGTTGGAAAAATCTCAAGGCTTAGAAGAAAGTGATCTGCTTTTTCAGTCCCTCTCTTTTACAGAGCGAGGATTCCCATCTACCTTTTAGATTTTATAAATGCATTTCGTATTTAAAGTCAAGCTTGTTTGCGGATACAATTTCTATTTTGAATGAACTCTTACCTTTCCCCTTCAGTCCCCCTTAAGTAAGGGAGACTGCATTATTGGTTACTTTCTGCACTTAACACTTCAGTTATCAAACCAGTGATGTAGCAAACATCTGGAGGTCATCTTAGGATTCATTCAACAGAATTTGTACCATAAAAGCCCACTCACGTTTTTTTGAATTGAGAGGAAAAACCAAACACTGTTTTCAAAGTCTTGAATCAGTGAGTGATGTGACTGCCCATCTATTTTCCATTCACATTCTTCTACATATCAAGCTATGCAGTCTGAGCCAACTTTTATGCCTGACAAAATGGATCAATGGATTATTTAACAGGAAAACAGGTGTGCTTCTTTCATAAAAATGATAGGATGAATAGACCGACTGCTCTTAGACTCCATTGAAAGCCAAGAACTACTGAGATGTGAGAAGGGATGAATGGAAAAGCCTAGATGAGAATGAAATGGAGAAATGGGATAGATGGATAGACGTGGCCTACAGGTGCCTTACCTGGCTAATGCTCGGATGCCACTGGCTACATCTTCTGGGTTTAATGGCAGATAAAAGCAAGTCTTATCTTTTATTCAGGTGTGTAAGCATCCCCTGAGCGTTGCAATACAGAGTGCACCAAGGTGAAGAATAAACACAACCCAGATCGCTTGCTCACATGTTCACGTACAAATATTTGCTTGTTGGGCAAACCTATTTTATATGCATGTGGTTGCTTTAGGCTGGAGTCAAAGTCCGAGTAAAGTAGGGATAAAGTAGGCCACTGGAAATTTTGGCCCAAAGGAGCATTTTCGGTTTTTGGCCGAAATACTTTTATCACCGAAACAATACGGACAAAATGTTGTGATGATGCAAACAGAAACCGCGACCTGCACGTGCTTGTCTGAAGCAACATGTCTGCTGTGTGGACGTATTTAACCGCAAAAAGGTGATAAAGTGAGCAGCTTTCTGTACGCACAGAGAGACATGCGGTTGAATGTGTCCGGTCCAGCTCCAGTCAGACGTGATCATGACTATGCCCTTTAAAGATCAGAACTTTTGATGTGTAAACTTTAGAGAGAGTTGCGCTACTGTGTCTCTTACTGTAGTCCATTAACGTACATTTGGCGAATAAAGCAATTAAAAAACAACGTAACGTTTTATGTGGAGCGACTGTATATGCTGCATCATTTGGAATTCCCCCTCTGTCTGTGTGTGTGCGCGTGTTTAAGTGCACTCAATAGTGCATACGCGGAGAGATGCGTTAAAAAAGCAAGCGAACATAAAATCTTTCTGTTCTTGACAGGGCACAAACAAACAAAATGATCTCCACAGTATTCTTTTTCTAATAAAAACATTTGTTTATGTCTTAAGTGTATGTATAGATTACAATCAGAAACCAATCTTACTTGGTCTTAAAGAGACAGTGACCTCAATTAACCTACTCAAGTCTGTGTCATTAATGTTAATCAAACAACCAAAGACAAAGAAAAAATCACTTCTGTAGCTCTAAAAATAATAATATATTATATTTAATTTAAACAGTAAAGACAGTGTTAGGATTCATTTCATTCGATTTCTGTACCTAATGCTTATTTCAGACCTTAATAATGTACAACTTTATTCTTTTTAAAAAAATGTTAGCAATTTCTTTATTTGTCATTAGATTTTTCCCATCCCTTTTTTGCTGATCCGAAAAATAATCCGATGCGTGCCTCAAAAACTGTAACGTGATCCGAACCGTGAGTTTTGTGATCCGTCACACTCCTAGTAAAGTTAGTACACAGTGATAACCATTAATGCAATGTTACTATTACTAATAATTGTATTAACTAACTTTTTTGGTTTCGGCCAAGAATTTTCATTTCGGTGCATCCCTAGAGTAAAGGCCTGAATCCTCTCTTTGAAGAGGTTGTTGCTTGCAAAATGCTTTACAAGTTTCAGTAACACTAGAAAATATAATTTGTATTATTTTCAGCTATTCTGGAAGCTCTGAGAGGCATGCAGGAGCTGGACGTCCCAGAAGATGTTGAAACTTTCACTACATATATCCTGCCCTCGTTTCCCTCCGTAGACAGCGCTCTGACTGCTCTCAAGGAAGCCGGCTTTGACGTGAACACGGATAGCTTGATTGCGGCAGAGTTACGAACCGAAGCATCTCGTGGAAATTTTGAAGGGCTGCTGTCTCTGAGTAAGTACATCCATGATAATGACCTCCGCTACCTATCTTCCTCACTTTCATAAATATTTTCATGGTCTCTCTCGAACACACCCCGGCAGCGGATCGAGATTTCATTTTCGAGAGACCCTGTAAGCTAACGCTGAACACTTGGACTTTAATTACCTCCCATCAGGGCTCCACATGCAGCCAAACAAACACGCACATTCTCTCCAAAGCAGCTACATGCCCATCAGGCCTTTTAAAGTGATTAGTGAGTGAATATATACCAAGTGCCCCATCTGACAGAGGTGAATAGGGACAAATGCTGTTATGTTAAATTATGGATGGTACCTTCTCACTCTCCGTTGTCTTTTTTTCTCTCAATCTGTATTAATTTGATTAGTTGCTGCATAATCTATATAACACACACTGTTAGTAAATAAAATAATTGAAATAACATTCTGTGAATATATAACCTTGATATTTTTAATATGGACTTGAAATCAAACTTTGATGCTCCTAATCTCATTATTAGATTATGCTGGATTTCACAGACAGGGTCACATATTCAAATGTTTCTGGTTCTGACCTATACTTGTATACATATGACTTCGTTCCTAGTGTCTTCGCCAACTCTCCCAGCCATTGACCTCAGTGCTTTCAGAGCCAGTCTACTCTATGGATTCAGAGGGTAAGTAAATAGCATCAGTCTCTTTCCTCTTATATACTGCTAACCATCCTGCATCTGATCGCATTATCGCCCCAAGCATCTGGAAAGTCTTCCAGCCAATCACTTCACAGGCTCATAAATCCATCATGATGATGCCATTTATCACTCTATTTTCTTATCGTATCATTTAGTGTGGTCCCATATTAGCACAGATGTAAAATCAATCCCATCATGCACGGCAGTTAAGGACTGAGCTGTGTTTTTTATGTCAGAACCAAACACGGAGGCCATAGGGCAGCAGATGCTGCTGTCCTCTGTATTTAGCAAAGCATTTAGATGTGAAAGCGGTGCAGGGAGATTGCCAGCAGCGATGGATGTCAGGTTGGTAATTGGGGTTGTCAGGAGGGTAGAGGGGGCTGTCGGGACCTGTCTCCTTAGCGACCTGTTCTTGTAATAGTCAAGGTCAGAAGATAATTTAATCATTAAACAATGTTGGATCGTTTTTTTCCTTCTCATCTCCTTGCTTTCTGCCATCAACACACACAAAATTGCACTGCATTGATTTCACAATGTGTTCAGTGTGGAAGTATGTGCTTTTATGTGAGTGTATTTATTTGTATGTGTGAGACTGCTGGGGCTTTTCATACCAGATATTGCACTAGAGTTTTGCTATTAATAATTGACAAAGAGATGCCACGTGAATGTAATAAGAATATAAGAAGTTGATATCTATATAAAATATGAGTATTATGGAATAAATTATTTTATTGGAATATGAATCAAGTTTTAAAAAATAGTATAGAAAGTTGTAACTGAAGAGTTAATTATTTGTGATTTGTTGATTAAACCAGGTAATTCAAATTGGTAGAATAAAATACAAATAAAAACATTAAAAGTGAATTTAAGGGTTCTTTTATGCTTAGCTTAAAGGTATTTTATTGCAATAAAAAATGTATTGAAAGATATTTAATGAATATATTTGTAAATATATTTAAATATAATCCTTATTAGGAAGTAATTTATGTAAATAGGAAAAACCTTTATGAAAGTTGTGAAAATCCACTGACATGAATGTGTTAAAATTTGTTTAATGAAACTCTGAGCATCATACTAAACCGATGCTTGCTTTAGTAATCACAGTATGGCAGATGTTGTTAAATAAGTATTTTTGAAGATTTGTTTTCATCTGTGGCTGAATAAGTCATCTTTGATCCTTTACTGCCCCCTACAGGTTTCATAATGTGGAGCTTATGGCAAAGGTAAGTACGTCAAGGCAATATGGGGAAATGTTTGTAACAAATTTAAAGAAAGGTCTGTTTGTAAAAAAGTAACTTTTTTTCTTTGTTTTACAGATTACAGAAATTCTCTATAAAGACAGTCGGTTCAATCGGGTTGACCCTGAAAGTTCGGGTACGTTGCTTGTTTGTACTTCTTCACACCTATTAAATTGACCCTTTGTAGACATTTGGTTATTTTGTGTTCTGCATTTAAGAAGATGAGTAAAGTTTATTGCATTTTTTTAGCACATTACAATATTAAATTTAATCTTGTCTTTATATCTCACGAAAAAGCCTTCCCTATCCACGGCAAGTCGTGTTATAGTCACAAAATATTTGATTAATTTATTCGTGTTATTGACACGATTTTCCGTCTTTTTTGTTTCATTTCTATGAATAGTTTTTTGTGTGTGGCACAACTTTCTTTATCGTGTTATTTTATATTTAGTTTTCTCATAGTTTTTTCCTATTTTTAAATCATTGTCGCTTGAGGTTAGGGTTAGATTCGGGGTTTGTGTAGGATGGTCACGATAATGGTAAAAAAAAATATAGGAAAAACAATGAGAAAACAAAATATAAAATGACACGACAAAGGAATTCGTGCCACAGACACGAGAAACTATTTATAGAAATTCGTGCTCCAGTGGCAAGAAAAACAGCGCCAACACGTGTCAATAACACGAATACATTAATCAAATATTTTATATTATTTTCCGTAAGATTGGGTTGGGGAAAAGCATGTAATTATGCAATAGTTTAAACTAATTTACAAAAAACGCATTTTGTTTTAGTTACACTAGCCAAAATTGGGAATATTGTTTATTTAATTTACATTTACTAATCTAACATGTAGAAATTGAGAAACTCGGATGCAAAAGCCGTTAAACGCATCCTCTGTCAAAATCGAGATTTAACCCAGTGGTTCTTAAACTTTTCGTGTGCATCCTCCCTTGTGAAGGGTGTGCATCCCTTTGTGGACTCCCAAATAAAATTCATGACATAAAACAATCTTAAACTTGAATTAAACAAAACAATAAATGATACAATTTAGTGCTGTTGGTTAGTAGCCTTATTTTTCTGAGGTTTAATTGCACATAATTTATAATGAATTTAACTGGGCCCTTTCTTGCACCATCCCATGCCCCCCATAGGGGGGCTCACCTGTCAGTTTGCGAACCACTGTAATAAACAAATGCTTTTGGCATGTATAATGCATTCATTCAACATCGCTTTGTTGGCAGAATAAAAAAAGGCTCATTTACAAGAAAACATGTGCACTTAGATGTTTTTGCATCAAAGCTCTTCAATTTTTAAATAGTTTGGCAAAACTGGATGCAGCATTTCATGTACACAGGAAGTTATGACATTTGCATTAAATTTGATTAGAAATTTTATTTAAAAAAAAATTGTTGACATACATTAAATTTTGATTTTGTACAGACTTTTAAATGCAGCTTTCATGTCTAGCTTACTAGATTTCAGAACAAAGAAGCATACATGTACAAAGCACTCACTGTCTCTATGCCCATATGCCATCTGAGCCAGTTTCACTGACAGTATTGCGCTATAGGTCTGTACAACCAATCTCATTGATGGATCTGATCCTGACAGTCGTTCTTTAAATAAGTGTGTATGCCTGATGCAGTCTGAAAAGTAGCCACGTGCGTGTTTGTATGCAAGTGCTTTTTCTCTGCTGACTCTGCGCTGAGTTAACACAGTGTTTGGCATCTCGCTGCACTGAAGCAGGCCTCTGCGCTGGTGTCAGAGCAGGTGGGAGAGATGGAGCCGGTCTCTGTGTCTCATCCCATCGGTTTGCACAACGCAGATGTGTGCGTGAGGCTGTCAGCTGCCAGCCACTTGTTAAAACGGACTTCAGTCAAGACTGGGGGAAAGCTGCTTGTGTCAGCACAACACACACACAGTTTAAGAGCTTACTTGCAGGAGTGCAATATTTATATATTTTTGATCCTACAGCGTTATTGTGATTTTTCTCTTGCAGAAAATGTGGCCTACTTTTTATACAACCTGATTGATGCCATGAGTGAGACAGAGGTCCAGTCCAAAGAAGAGAAGCTTAGGGAATACTTCGGCCTGCTCAAGAACATGGTACATTCGCACATACTTGCAAATCTATGCCAAAACTGGCCACCTAGTTTAATTCTGTTTTTAGCTTGTTATTTTGTGGGGCTTTGTTTACAAACTGATTAGCTTTTTTTGCTTTCAGAATATCACCATATCGCTGAATATCTTTAGAGGAATTCGAAACATTCTGGAGTCTTACCATGTTCCAGAGCTTATCAAGGTATTTTGTTATTAGTGGCCCTTGCTAAGGGATTTTTTGATCTGTCAGACAATAGCAAACATTTTCTTGGTAGGTTCTGCTTAGTAGTTGGCTGCCTACTGGTCAGAGCCATCATTGTAGCGTTGACGCAAGCATCATTTGTTTCATAAAATTGAACAAGTTACATTTTATTGAATCTTCCAGGATGTTCTTGCTCTCGTGGATAAAAAAGAAAATGGAGCGGTGACCGATGCATTTCTCGTTAAAGTAAGTGGGTTTTATTTGTTTGAAGCCAACATGTCCAATGAGTCAACTGTGACAGTCCAATAACCTACTCTTTCTGTCAGGGTTTGGATGGGAGAATGTCGTTTTTGGAAAAGACCTTGCCAGAATTGAAGGCTGAGGGAAAACCTGCAGATTCCATCATCAAAAGGATCATTGCGATCCTCTGTACTGAAGAGGTGGGTCTGTTCTCACAAAAACAACCATGAGTAGTTGTAGTGTTCAGGACTGACTGATTTTTATTTTGGTCGGACGTTTTAATGGCCAATGCTGATATTTAGAGCAGGGTGGGGGGTTTTCAGTGTTGGGTACAGAAATCTGAGACTGTTACTGGTTTGAACACCACATTTCCATTGCAAAGTTTTAGATTTATAACATGGACCATAAGGTTTTGTTCATGATGTTGATCACATGTTGTCAATCAAAACAAGTACCTACCAATTATTATAAAATTCTGAAATTTTTGTTTGTTTTTTGATGATGTATCGGCCTATTACAAGTAGTTAAAGAGCACCTTTTGTCCGAATCACGTTTTTACATTTCCTTTGGTGTGTAAGTGTGTATTAGTACATGTTAACGATATGCAAAAGGTACAATCCCCAAAGTAAACGATGACGCGAGTTGCGCGTCACATTTCCTGCTAACGTCAGAGGTATTCAGGCCAATCACACAACGTACAGATTAGCTGGCCAATTAGGGATACAGAGCTTTTCAAATCTGTGCGTTTCAGGAAGAGAGTAAAATCTGGAGCTACAAAAATGTACAGTATGTGGAAAATAATGTGTTTTGAACCATAATCCAGGCAAACCTATCTATTATACCAAACACGCAAAATAACGTTGTTTTTAGCGATGAAATAGGTGCTCTTTAAATAGATAAAGTCCCCATGTGGTGAAAAGCAAGTTTTATTGTAGTTTATATGTCTGTAGTGTTTTTAATATGCTTTAAGACAAACCATATGCAAATGTTGTTGAATGATGCACATTGCGGAGTATTTTCTCCATAGAATTGGGGTTATCCAAAGACCGACGCAACCACGGTTTAAAATCGCATGTAAACAACCAAACTTTTTTTTTTTACTGCAAACCCGATACTAACGTATGCATTTTGAAACCGGATTTAGCAGCTATGTGTCTGAAACTGCAGAATTTAGTATCTGTGTGTGTATGTATATATATATATATATATATGGTCCAAGCTGGTGCTATAGACAGTTTCAACAGTAACATCATAAACAAACGTTTTTTGTGGAACAAACGTAACTTCCGGTAAACTTCCACAAAGAATCAATAACAACAGAATCCTTTTAGAGTGATTTATTTCTCATAACAAGCAAAATAAACATCAAGTAGATTACTTCAGTTCAAATCAAGGATATCACTGAGCCAACATTACTGTGTAAAATTGTACTATATAATGTATGCAATCTTAACTACAGATTGGCTGCCAAATCTCCCTTCACATAGTGGTGATCCATGATTGTCGTCTCCGCTCGGCTAAATTGCATATTCATTCATCTGCGTTTTTTGATGGGGACTTTAACTTTCCTGATATCTTTATTTTGTTCTCAGAAACTGGAGCGAGCGCTAGAGCTAAAAGCTCAGTATGAAGAGGATATGACTCCTGCCGCATACGCAATGCTCATCAACCTGTGCTGCCGCCATGACAATGCTGAGGAAGCCTTAAACCTTAAGAGAGAGTTGTGAGTTTGACACCCATCACACGAACATCATTCCTCTTTGTTGACAGTTCTGTTCAAATAGTTATCTGCATTAAAAGATAGATGAAATTAAAAGAAAGTTGTGCAGATCAGGTCAGATTCACTCATCTGTTTTTTTTATTTAAGGGCTCGCAAGGACTCTGAGGTTGCATTGGATGCTCAGAAGTACATGGCCTTGGTCCGAGTGCTGTCCAAGCATGGCAAACTGGAAGGTTGGTGGTTCTGTTTTTTTTATTTTTATATGAAACCTCTGGTAGAAATAATTGCAGATGTTTTCACCATCCAGGATTACTGAAATAATCTAGTTTGTCACACAAATAATGTAGGGCATCACATTAGGTGTGCTTCACCTTGCATTTTAGACCACTTAGAACGTCAAGGTACGGCCGAGAATTTTGTGAATTTATCTCGTTGTTATCGAAGGCTTGCCATTTGCTTAATTAGTTTCCTGAAGGGACGTTCGGAGTCAAACACGAACGCCATTAGCGCAATGCCCAAAACGCCTGTCTGTTCGGACAGAGACGTTAATCAGCCATTATCTGAATTCCACGGTGGATTTCTCCATGCTCATGTAAGACGCAATTACAATAAAAGTGTTTCCTCTTTGCTTTGTGCACACACTGATGGTGAAAATACACTCTCCATCTCGCCTTTCACGATACACGTCACTCTTCGGCTTCCCCCTCCCTCTCGCTCGGACTCATCCTGTCACCGAGCGACAGAAAATTACAGGACCGGCGGCACTTTAACAGAATTACAGAAATCCGTCCTGATACTAATGGCATATCATGTCGACAAAAGTGCTCAAGTTTTTCGCGCACACACGCACATTTGCATGTGAATTCGGGTGAAAGCGCGTGATGAGGGAAGTGTGTGTATGCGCGTGTGTGTGTCTATCAGAGCGAGCCGGTGGCCATTAGCCCGCTGGTGTGTGCTAGGAGCTTGTCATTCACATTAACACACCTCAGTGCCCCAACCTGCCCACATCACTGCGGCAAACGGATCTAGATTGAAGATCATGACTCGTGGCACCGTCGTGCACCGGCGCTCTGGCTTTTAATGGCTTTGTTTTTGTTTGCTTTTTCTTGAAACCCTTCAGTATTTCTCCCCGAGTCCTCATATTTGTTACGGAGTCTGTAACCGGTGTTGCCGGTTCATGGGTTGGCAGAAGGCCCCAGAATGAGCCGGGGGACTAATGGGGTGTGTGATATTTGTTTACATCAGCGCATACGGTATCAGACAGCGGGACGGGATGCTCTGCCGCTAGATGTCCATTCGCACCCATTTTCCATCCGTGGCTGATTGGGTGTGATTAGTGGTTCTGTCAGTAAAGAGGAATTGGAGCTGTCTGCCCTCACTAGGCTTTCTGAAATGGATGAAGTTCAGTTCGGTTTGCTTTTCGTGGCCCAGTGATGTGTGAACTGTGCTCGGTATGACCAGAGAGTGCTGTGAAAGGTTTCATTTGGGAATGAGGGAAAGTCTAGCCCGTTCATCTGTAAACTTAAGACACAATTATCAGCAAGAATTCCCTAAAGTTGTTTTGGAAGTCCACGGCATTGTGCAGAATTAGTTTGTATGCATCTGAACTGTGACCTAGTGGTTGGTGCAAGAGAGTTTGGTGCCCTTTTCTGCATGTAATCACACAACAGAACACTATTATACATACTTTTTATGCTTATTTCAAAGACATTTTACCTTTTTTAAGTAATTTTCAATGTTTAACAGTACAATCTTTACTCAGTGTATGCACATCTATGAATATGCAAATTAACCCCGCCCCCACTTAATCACATCAGCTAAGACCATAGATCACGGGTCTCCAACCTTTTTGTAAGCAATGGCTACCACAGTGGATAAAGCAATCTTTTGGGCTACTTTTTTGATATAATCTACTCAGCCTTTTTAGTTGTACTTGTAGATTTTATTTTGTTTTACTTGTTGATATGTTTTATCTGTCCATTGTGAGAGACATAATCTAAAAAAAATTCAGAAATCACAATGTATGATTTTTGTATGATACAGCTTTAAATCAGTATTTGAACACCTGTCTATCAGCTAGAATTCTGACCATCAAAGACCTGTTAGTCTGCCACCTCCACTCCATTTATTGTCCTAAATTCCTGATCATTGTTTTAATCAAATTTTATTAATTTATTTTATTACGGTTTTTTATTCTATTCTATTTATTATTAGTTTTTTTATGCACTGTAATGATTGTTGATTATTTATTGTATTTATTGTATACACCATGTGGAAAGCGCTCCGAATTTCGTTGTGCTGTAAAGTACAATGACAATAAAGGCATTCAGTTCAATTAAATTAGATGCAACTGTTTGAGGTTGTTAGCTGGACACCTGTCCACCCCATACAATCAGTAAGAATCCAACTACTAACATGGCCAAGACCAAAGAGCGGTCCAAAGACACAAGACACAAAATTGTACACCTCCACAAAGCTGGAAAGGGCTACGTGGAAATTGCCAAGCAGCTTGGTGAAAAAGGTCCACTGTTGGAGCAATCATTAGAAAATGAAAAAAGCTAAACATGACTGTCAATCTCCCTTAAACTGGGGCTCCATGCAAGATCTCACCTCGTGGGGTCTCAATGATCCAAAGAAAGGTGAGAAATCAGCCCAGAACTACATGGAAGGAGCTGGTCAATGGCCTGAAAAGAGCTGGTCATGGTTTGAAATCATGCATGGCACGGAAGGTTCCCCTGCTTAAACCAGTACATGTCCAGGCCCGTCTTAAGTTTGCCAATGACCATTTGGATGATCCAGAGGAGTCATGGGAGAAAGTCATGTGGTCAGATGAGACCAAAATAGAACTTTTTGGTCATAATTCCACTAAATGTGTTTGAAGGAAGAAGAATGATGAGTACCATCCCAAGAACACCATTCCTACTGTGAAGCATGAGGGTGGTAGCATCATACTTTAGGGGTTTATTTCTGCACACGGGACAGGGCGATTGCACTGTATTAAGGAGAGGATGACCGGGGCCATGTATTGCGAGATTTTGGGGAACAACCTCCTTCCCTCAGTTAGAGCATTGAAGATGGGTCGAGGCTTCCAACATGACAATGTCCCGAAGCACACAGTCAGGATAACCAAAGAGTGGCTCTGTAAGAAGCATATCAAGGTTCTGGCGTGGCCTAGCCAGTCTCCAGACCTAAACCCAATAGAAAATCTTTGGAGGGAGCTCAAACTCCTTGTTTCTCAGCGACAGGCCAGAAACCTGACTGATCTAGAGAAGATCTGTGTGGAGGAGTGGGCCAAAATTCCTCCTGCAGTGTGTGTAAACCTGGTGAAAAACTACAGGAAACGTTTGATCTCTGTAATTGGAAAGAAAGGCTACTGTACCAAATATTAACATTGATTTTCTCAGGTGTTCAAATACTTATTTGCAGCTGTATCATACAAATAAATAGTCATACAAATAATCATACGTTGTGATTTCTGGATTTTGTTTTGGATTATGTCTCTCACAGTGGACATGCACCTACGATGACAATTTCAGACCCCTCCATGATTTCTAAGTGGGAGAACTTGCAAAATAGCAGGGTGTTCAAATACTTATTTTCCTCACTGTATGTACATAGATGCTACCCTCAGCATTTTTAGACAAAGCTGCTAAGTCCGGTTTCACAATGCACGTGTGAGCTGTGATTTTTTTTTATAGTGTTGATGTTAACAGGTTAGAGCATTTACACTGCACATGAGAGCAGCGTGCGCTCACGTCACAGAAATAGAGCTGAAATGGCAGTAGTGTGATCGTTTCAGCGCCGACTCTATGCATGCATACATATCTATGGTTCGAACTACCCGATGCACTCGTTCAACTGTGATGATATGATTGGTTACATGTTTGTTGTAGGAAACCAAGGCGATTTCAAACTGCGGTCTTTGGGAAACTCCAATGGTGTTGAATGAGAAATTTGCACATGATTTGTCTGAAAGCATATTAAAAACACCACCTAGACATAAACAACAATAAAAACTTGATTTTCACCACAGGCTTTAAATTAAGCTGTGTACATTTCTTCAAAGCAAGGTATCTTATTATTGGGAAAAGCCTCACCAATGAGTAAGTGATGTCTTACTGTATAAAAGTTATACTACACTGTCAAAAATAAAGGTACGAAGCTGTCACTGGGCAGTACCCTTTAAAAAAGGTCCTAATATGTACCATTTAGGAAAAAATATGTACCTTTAAAGGTACATTTTGGCAGTTCAAAGTACTAATATGCACTCTTTGGGTACAAAGGTGTACCTTTTTGAAAGGGTACTGTCCCAGTGACAACTTTTGTACCTTTATTTCTGAGAGTGTAGGCAGCCAAGACCCTAGGTTTTGTAATAGAAGGCTTTGCTTTTAAATTAGAAAATACTTAGAAAGTTGAACAATTATGTGTGTATGGGAGTAAATACATCATTGCCCTACATTGGGTAACATGCGTGGTCCAGCGACTAGAGTGATGGCCCAAGAATCAAGAGGTTGTTCGTTTCAATCCCTCGTGAGTATCGTTGTCACGACGCCCTCGGGCGATCCACTTAACCTCCATTGCTTCAATTCATATCCAGCTGTTAACACATAACATGTGCCACTTTTTAGACAAGAGCCCTCCTTAAATGACAAGCCTCTATTTAAATGGGCTGACTGCTGGGATCTTGATAAAACAATCCTCAAAAAGAGAAAAAGCTGTAAAGGATGAGATCTGTGCTGGGGTAACAGCGTGACTGAGTAGATAAATGAACGGAGCGTTATCATACAAAAGCAGCCTCTTAAAAACTCAGCACGCCCCTGCTGAACCTCGTGTTCCCAGCTTCACTGTTCCCTTTTGCCTCATCACTTTTCCTGACAGTACGGAGCGCTGCGCTGGATTTGCATAACAACAGGACAAAAATTGCAGGGTGATGAAGTGACAGATTGGAATTTGTGGGTTAAAACAAGCTGGTTGTGTGTGTGCATGCGTGTGTGTATGTAGAGACTACATTTTCTATAGGTCGCCCTACATTCAATATTTCCATTTATATATACAGTTATTCTACATACTTGAGGTCCTTACATTGGCAGAACACTGCACGCATGCACGGTGATTAAAATGTGTAATTTTGATACTCTGCATATACATAAGACATTCATAGTTTTTTAGCAAAACATGTCTCACGATTGCGGTGAGAAACCTGTTTGAAAACAACTCTCATAGTTGCAATCCCTCCCAAATGATGCACTTCACCTTTAAAGTGCTTTTAAGTTCCATCGATGAACACCAGTACCACTGTGAATCAGGGGAATTTTGGGGCTTGACTTCTTCATGCACACAGCTGGGATGATAGTCCTCCGCTCAGTTCTAGATGATTAGTATCGCCCGTGCAAACAGGCCCTATCGGTATCAGACCATTAACTAGCCTCTAAACAGCGCGTAAACACATCTTAATTATCTGGCTTGGTGACAGAGCAGCTGTGGAGATGGACCCTCGCCCCTCTGCCAGATGGGAGCATCGCCCAGCAAAAAGCCTCCATTACGCCAGCCGAGCTGCGGTGTATCCGCGACCACAGCCTGCCGGGTTCACGCCGGGCACTCGCTGCACACCTATAATTTCCCGGCGTGCTTTCGCAGGGAACAGTCAAAAAAATGCCTACTATTGTGGGGGCTTCCGTAATTGTAGTCTCGTTTAGAAATGCAAGTAGTAATTAGTGGCGAATTGGCATTATACTGCAGCATTTGCATCCCCGCTGGGTGTAAAATGTTGTTTTAATAGCAGTTTGTTTTCACCACATGAAATTATCTAAGGGGGCTTTTATCCCCTCTCGTGCTCTCCCTCGCTCTCTCTCATGTTCTCGTCTGGTGCCGGCCCATCAGGGGACAGTTAAGTGTTCTGATATACAAATAATCTCCAAGTCTGTAAAACAGTCAACCTTTCTGTCAGCTAACTGTTTATGGGAGTCTGACTATAATGAAGAGTTAAACACTGTATAATCTCATTTGAGTCTCGTGACTATGTTCACTTGGTTTTTCAAGTCAGGGTATATCCGTGTAACTGCCCTTTTTTTCTTATATATATATGTACCCTTGTGTTAGTGGAGTGATTGACAGGTGAGTAGGCACTCCGTCATTACTGGCTAGGGAGCATTAGTGTTTAAGCTACAAATGTAATGTATACATAAAACTGCTCACAAGCTTAGGATCTCCTGACTGAAATGTTTAGATTAATTCAGGACAAGGCCTTAGTTATAGTAGGACATTTTAAGTAGTACATTTTAAAAAACAATCCTGGTGTGCATCTTGAGACAAAACGGTGGCATTGATATACACTCACCTAAAGGATTATTAGGAACACCTGTTCAATTTCTCCTTAATGCAATTATCTAATCAACCAATCACATGGCAGTTGCTTCATGGTTGTTGGTGCCAGACGAGCCGGTCTGAGTGTTTCACAATCTGCTCACTTACTGGGATTTTCACGCACAACCATTTCTAGGGTTTACAAAGAATGGTGTGAAAAGGGAAAAACATCCAGTATGCGGCAGTCCTGTGGGCGAAAATGCCTTGTTGATGCAAGAGGTCAGAGGAGAATGAGCCGACTGATTCCAGCTGATAGAAGAGCAACTTTGACTGAAATAACCACTCGTTACAACCGAGGTATGCAGCAAAGCATTTGTGAAGCCACAACACGCACAACCTTGAGGCGGATGGGCTACAACAGCAGAAGACCCCACCGGGTTCCACTCATCTCCACTTCAAATTGGAAAAAGAGGCTGCAATTTGCACGTGCTCACCAAAATTGGATAGTTGAAGACTGGAAAAATGTTGCCTGGTCTGATGAGTCTCGATTTCTGTTGAGACATTCAAATGGTAGAGTCAGAATTTGGCGTAAACAAACTGAGAACGTTGATTCATCATGCCTTGTTACCACTGTGCAGGCTGGTGGTGTAATGGTGTGGGGGATGTTTTCTTGGCACACTTTAGCCCCCTTAGTGCCAATTGGGCTTCGTTTAAATGCCACGGCCTACCTGAGCATTGTTTCTGACCATGTCCACCCTGTACCCATCCTCTGATGGCTACTTCCAGCAGGATAATGCACCATGTCACAAAGCTCGAATGGCCCCCACAGTCACCAGATCTCAATCCAATAGAGCATCTTTGGGATGTGGTGGAACGGGAGCTTTGTGCCCCCCTGGATGTGCATATCACAAATCTTCATCAACTGCAAGATGCTATCTTATTAATATGGGCAAACATTTTTAAAGAATGCTTTTAGCACCTTGTTGAATCAATGCCACGTAGAATTAAGGCAGTTGTGAAGGGGGTCAAACACAGTATTAGTATGGTGTTCCTAATAATCCTTTAGGTGAGTGTATATCTGTATTTATTAGAAAAGGTGATAGACCATCACTGATCTTTCTGTCCCGTGTCATTATGCAGAGGCCGTGGACATGCTGAAGGAAATGAAGGAGAAGGATGTGCCATTAAGGGACGGTGCGATTAATCTGCTAACCCTCACAATGAACGCCGCTGCCTTGAAAGGAGATGCCACCACTGTCCGACGTCTCCAGGAGACCATCTTCTCCCTGGGCCTGGCCAAACCATCCAATAACCTCTGCGCGCCCCTCGTCACTTGCTTCCTGGAGAGGTAAGATGCTCCACGTCATGTTCACAATTGAAGAGCCCCATGCCCTGTGACTGACTTTACGTATAGAGCCTTTTTATGGTTTAAAGGAAGTTCTTACATAAAATAGTTTGAGGTACTATGATATCTCCAAGTTTTGTTTGTAGATGTTCCTGTAGCTCAGTTTGTAGTGCATTGCAATAACAACAGGTCATGTGTTCGAACACACATACTCAATGTTTAGCTCGAATGCACTTTAAGTCATTTAGTGTAAAAGCGTATGACAAATGTATAGATGTGTAAAACAATCATGTAGTCCAGTTTGGCACTGTCAATATCAAAAAGTTTATAGAAGACTCTTTTTGCTGCTCAGTTTATACAATCCTTGATTACTTTATAGCAAAAATGCAGCATGAGGGTAAAAAGGAATTAACTTCCACAAGTTGTGTCCCTCTGTCCCGCCCCCATTCGTTCAGGTCTATTTGTTAGAGCCGCTTTTAAGCAGATGAACTAATTTGCATGTTAATTATGCACTCCGTGCTAATTGCTGGATTTGCCATGGCCATGCGGTGCACCGTATAAGTGCATTGCTCCCTCCCTGCTGTGGGATATTGAGGTTGGCAGCACACCTTCACCGATACAGAGTAACATTCAACACACACACCAGGCTTCTTGGGTTCCTCACAGCGACTGTTTGTTTTCCTGTCACTCGAGTGGCACAACCACACCGGCTTTAATTGCTGCCTTGCGCGCGATAAGCTTTCCAATTTAGCTCGGGTTCATTAAGGAGCAGATATGTGGAGATCAGAGCGGCTCTCAGCGGAGATTCTGATAAAACGCAGCGGTTTACTTTACAAGCAATCTCTGACTGGCAACCGCACGTCTCGGCAGAGAAGAAATCGGGGCTGAGAGTTCACAGCAGTCAGGCCTGTTTGGATACGGACAACTATTGATGAGATGTTCTGTCATATGTGTATACTAGATATTGAGGATAAGTTAGTGTAAATGATTAATTTTGTCTGAGGTAAAAATTTGAATTGCATTGGATTTTGTACATCAGATTATTTATGGGGTGCTAAGAAGAATACAGCACACAAACCTAATGATGATAAACAAATACCAGTACGCAGGTTGTAGCAGCAAACACACTGTGCGGTGATCATGATGAATTTTTGACACTGTCAGAAAAGTATCGTAGGTTGTCTTTGGACGCAAGATCGAAAAACGTCAGTCTTTGAACCTCTCTCACTGTACGAAATAGGACCACCGATGAAGAGCCACGATCACAGAAATCGCGACGATTGTTTCACGATCTTTCGTCTAGGACAGTCAGAAATCATGCAGTGTATCCCAGGCTTTGAATCTTTATACTATCTGGAGAGACTAATCTTTACATCTCTCCAATATAATCTCTACATTTTATTACTTCCCTCTAAACTCTCATTCTTGTACTTCTCATAGCCCATTTTTGTCTTCTTACTTTGCTTTCCTGCTCTTAGACGTCTCTGTCTCATCTCTGTCTTTGCTTTGGTCTGCGCTAAAGAGGACAAAGCGTCGTGTGTCAGTGTCTCGTCAGCGTGTCAGGCGTAATGACTTAATGAACACTTCTCTATGGGATTAACTCTGACAGCCGTCAGCTCGTCTCCACGACAACAGCAGCCGCTGCTCCTGATCTATATCCTCCATCTCTAATGAGTCTAACAAAGGGAATTGGTGAAACTTTTTTTGTGGAAAGGCGTATGGGAGGGACATTGTAACTCTTCAGAGGGTGGGGATGTGGAAGGCTGTCAGATGTCTGGGTATAATGACACCTTTTCTCGTTTTAAACTGCATCACTTACAGACGTTAGGTCAAGATGTTTGAGTGAAATGGGTGTGCAAGAAAGATTTGGTGAAGTTTGAATCCATTGACTCTATTTAATTAACGTGGCTGTATGTCTTAACAAGGACGTTTTAAGATTAAAAGATTTAAGAACTAAAATTAAAAAAATACAATTTTATGGATATAAAATAAAAAATTAAAGCAAATGCTTTTTTTGAAAGTGACTTGGAAAGTGAATTCTTAATTATAGGGGCGGTTTCCCGGACAGGCTGTTCTAAGTCCCAGACTAAAATGCATGTTTGAGCTGCCTTAATTTAAAAACCTCTTGTAGAGAAATATCTTGACATATATCAGAGACATATATATTGTTTTGTCTCAAGATGCACACCAGTATTGTTTTTTTTAAGGCATGTTTGTAAAAACTTAAAAGTCCTAATATAACTAAGGCCTAGTCTAATCTGGGAAACTGCCCCAAAAGATATATATTTTAAATTAGTATGCGTGTTTCCTGGGTTCAATCTCATGACCTTTTGCGCTGCTAACTCAATGCTCTACCACTGAACTATACAGGAGAACAGCGTTTATTTTACTACCTTTGCTGCTGGGACATTATGCATCATCACCAGGGATCACCAGATTTTGCACAAACTTTTGGAATCTATACCAATTTTTTTATTTATACTTTTCCAAATTGCTAATAAAAATTTATTAAATTAGTGAAATGCATTGAAAAGTGTTTAAAAGTGGCTTCAGACTTTTAAACCCCACTATATAGGTAAGGAGTAATTGATGACAGGGTGTTGAATTATTCGAATATAATGCACACCTAAGGTGGTATAGTGGCATGACGAAAAGAGAGCTGTAAAATTGTGCATTGTTTTCAAATAATTCAAAGGACTGTAGTCAATTCTTCTTCTTATCCACCCGTTTCTTGACGTAAACATGGGGGCCGCCATCTTTGAGCTTTCCGGTTTATGATTTCCAGTGAGCCACTAAAACTAATGGTAGTCTGTTGCGAAGGACACAAGTGTGCCGTTTTGACTGGCTGTTTATTATGAAATCCAGGAAGACGGACATAATTAGTGCAGTTAGGGGTTGCCATAATAGCTAATACAAATGCAGTAAATCTCTACAAAACATTTGTTTTAACTATAATCTATGCACAAGAACTAAATGTGTATGTGGCGCACATGCAATCATGATCTGTATTTACAAATCCATCCAGTAAAATCTTTCATAGAAACTGCCAGTAAACAATAAATAAATTAATTGTTAAAAAACAATTATGCTTATTTATTTATTTATTCTGCTACTATATATTATTACAAAAATGCGATTAGCCTAAAGTACAGAATATATACGACATAATCTGCATAGTTAATATTTATAATAGTTCGTAATGTGTTTGAGCGTACTTTTGTTATGTTTTAAATGGAAAAAGCAAATACTTTAAAAAAGTAAGCAAATAATTTCATAATCTCATGTCTCAATCTAGTGCGTAAGAAGCGATGTAATAATATTTTCATAAAACGAAAACAATACTCAATACATGTAGTAGTTTAATATGTTTATTATGGTTTGTTCAAATAACTTAAATGTGTTTAATGCTACTGCTGACTGTGTCGGACCGCATGAAGCTCGACGTGTCACCATAATCAAGTCCATTAAAAGTTGCCGTTTGAAAAAACCTCACACCAGCCCCTGAAAAGTTAAAAACACAAAGTCTTGGTAAATTCCATGTACAAACACTCGACTGACTGTTCCATTGTAAAGACACTGGTGTGTCTCTGCTTTTATATTTGCGCATTGAAGACCCGTCATCTCCGATCAACAACACAAAATAATTGGATATATCTTCATATATCAAGCCACTTCTTAATTTCATCCTTACACTGGTTCATACATGGCAGGTGTAGTAAATATTAACTGTTTAAATCATGTTTTATGCGTGCTCCCACTACACCGCTTTCTACCTTACTTCTGCGTTCGAGAAACGGGTGGATACCACGGTTACCACAAACATTTGCCTACTTTTATGACATTTGAAAGGTTAGGTGTACAGGTTAAAGAAAAATAATCAACACCCATGCATTTCTCAGCCAATCAGAATAAAGCATTCAACAGGCCTGTGGTATAATGTACTATAAAGCATACCAACATCCCAAGTTCCAGGTCATAAACCTCCAAAAGTCCCCTAACTACAGTACAAATACTTTCTAATGGTGCCAATCTCAGAATCTGTGTAACAAAAGAGATGGGAGTACATGGATGTACGGAGACTGTCAGAGGAAGAGGGGGTTCAGAAGAGGGGTGGATGAAATTAGCTTTCTTGTCTAATCCTTCAGGTTCCTCACGCAAAGCACTCGCACATGCTTTTTTATTCTCCTTCAACTTAATTGGCTGGAAAGTGCTTGACATGCAAAGTTAGTGACATTAAGAGGAATATGTAGCAGTAAGGCCGAGCGCCACTGACAGCTAAATTGTATCCAGGGAAATTATGAAGCCTTCAAGATGTTTAATTCTTATTTTTGGGGTGGGGGCTTAGTTAGATAAGGGTGTAGGGTTGGGTTTTGAAGGAGGGGGTGGGGTAATTGCAGTTGTGGGTGACTCATCTCATATTGATGGGAATTGTGAAGAAGTCTTCCGGATTTATGGTAGTTATGGTTTGGAGAACCATGTCATCATTTTAAAGTGGCATTCTCGGATTGAATAGTTTTGTCAGGTTCGGTTTTTCTAATGTCGGATTTGAGAAACCTACTGTTAATGTCAAAGACCACAAACATGGACATGATCATTTTGCTGAAATTATTACGCATCTGAAATACTTGATTCTGATTGGTCAGTTAAAGGACAAGTTCGGTATTTTACACTTAAAGCACTGTTTTCAGATTGTTTATGATAAAATAGAACGGTTTTGACTAAAGTTTGGACATATAATGCTGGCCCGAGAATTTTCGGGTGTTTATAATAATGGCTGTATAGGTGCACTGGAACAATACTTTCTAAAATGCATTAAACATTCATTTACAAAGATGTGAAACTCACAGAGTGGTCAGGGGTGTTCACTGATATGCTCACACAAAAAGCACTGCAAAAGATGCTTTCCAACAGGTTTTATCGTAGTTTTTGTCCAACTCCATTGACTTGTATTAAATGTGCTGTGAGGTACGGTATTACTCCGCACCGGGAACCCGTTTGTATTCTTGATATTGGCAAAGGTGGATTATCGCCACCAACTGGGCTGGAGTGTCTATTAATCAAGCTCTCAACGGAAGAATGTACGGTTGTGAGGCGTTTGAAAAAATAGGTCCATAAGTTTACAACGAATGCTAAAACATCTGTTGACATTTTCTGTGTCCCTTTAAGTAGTTATCACAAAGGTTAACCCCTTCTGGGTTTTACAAGACCCCGATTATCTGATTTTCCGGTTATCTTAAAGGAACAGTATGTAAGAAATGTATATCAATTAATCCTTAAATGGCCCTGATATGTCACTAGACATTAAGAAATCATTTTCATTTCAAATACTTATATCACTGACAACAGTGGTCCGGCCAAGATATTGTCATTTAAAAAGTGGAGTTGTAGCCCTTAACTGATGTTTATGTTGTCATGTTGTGTATTGGCCACCAGTGGTGTGATTGCAGTACCAGTTTTAGCCACAAGTTTTGGGATTGCAGTACCGGTTTTGGCCACAATCCTACATATTGTTCCTTTAAATATAATATTGTTTTCCTGAATTAAATAAACTCTGTGTCTAACAGGCCTCTGCGTTGCTATCTTTTTTGTGACCAACGAAATATAAGCATTTGAAATACGTATGGATAAGTACATAAGTACAGATGTATTGCTCTTGTTTTTTATGGGCCTTAATCAAATGAATTTCTGTCCAAGTGCATTGCGCAGTCATCCAGCATGTGTTCGAATTGACTCTTGACTGCTGCTTGATGAATAATATTGTCGCTCTTCATTCCAATTAAGTGTGATTCCCTAAGCGCTGGCATCATGTTCTGCCTTGTTTTTTGTCCAACTCCCCCTTACCCACCCAGAACCCCCACCCAACCCCCCCGTCAATCCAACATTCAAGGTCACCTCTCTCTAAAGCACATATCCCTGCCCGACTGTATAATCTCAGGGGTTGAAAACACTAGTGAAATTATACCTGTTAAAACCCAACCGGTTCACTTTCCTTCCACACCCGCCCCTCCTGCTGGTGCCCTATCTGCTTTGACCTCTGTGTGATTGGCACGGTAATTACCCAATCACTCGATGGCTGCCACTGCAGTCACAATAGAGTGATTGGAGTGGTGTTTTTCTCGTCTGTTTCTTTTGCTTTATTCCACTGTCAGCCCTCTGTCAGACCAGCGCTGAGCTCTTTGTTAGAGAGGGGGTAGAGAGAAGGAGGTAGAGAGGATGAAAGGTGTGGGAGAGGGTAGAGAGCAGATCTAATTTTGTTGCCATATTCTGCCAAGCGACCCAGTCGGGGGTGAGGCTGCCGGGGCTGTGGATGAAGGCGAAAACTACAGGACGTTGCAGGAATCTAAAGATCTTTATTGCACATTCTCTGTTTAATGGTATTTTGTGTATTAAACGTATATTCAAATAAGCAACTTCACGTGTGAATAGTTTATTTATAGATTTTTTTAAAGGTAAGGTCTGCAACTTAACTTATGATTAAAAAACATTGTGTTTGTTTGAGACTTTTGAGTTGGAGCAGGATGCTTTTTTGGAGAAGACTGATGTAGTTACAACATCAGCATAATTTTTTTCTGATTATATACTGGTTTGTAAATGGGCCTTGGTAAAAATATATAGATTCTTCAAATGTTATCAAAATTTAATTTAACAAAACTGCATTGATTCGAGAAATCCCTGAATTTATTCGTAATATGCATGCTTTACTTTCTTCAGGGCTCATAAGGAGTCCATGGGGCAAGGATGCTCGGGACAGTTGACAGAAGTGTCACTCTCTCACATGGGACAGTGCTACATCGTCATGAACGTTTATCATTTGTGAGCATTGTTGCTTTAATTAAATACGTCTTATTCTTCTTTAGTGGGGACTACGCCGGTGCATTCGATGCTGCGGTTGAGTGCAATAAACAGTACCATCAGATGCCCAAAATCCATGACATCATCTGCGGCCTGGTGGAAAAGGGAGATGCCGAGCTTTTGCAAAAGGGTAGGTACATGCACACATACAAAAGTCTCTTTGGGGAAGTTGCACCACTAGGCGGCCATCTTTACAGGCAGTTTTTCAGTCATGCAAGACTACAGTCCTATCTACTTAAATGGGGAAAGACAGATATTTCTAAAATCACATGCAAATATTACAATTAAAAAAATATTTCTGACTAGCAATTAAACCCGACATCAACTGTACCATAATTTTTATATTCTAAGCTCAAATTGTGCTAAAAAACTTTTTAGGTTGTTTTAGTCTTTATCGATTAATGATTGGTTCTTTTATTTTTTAAGGTGGGACTTCTTTCATCAGAGCGGTCATATCAGTCCCTCCAGAAAAACGCGATTATGCGATCGCATGATTTAATGCATCAGCCACAGTCCACATATTTAATGGGGGGGACGCAGTTTTTTCAAATACGGCACACTTTCGCAGCATAAATTGCAGATTTGCATGCGCAAAATATGCGGGGCTTGCATAATTTCATAATTCCCGCATTTTTGTAGCAAAAATAGCATATATCTTAGCAGAAAGTTGAAAAATGTTGCATTTACCTCACACATGCGCAGCCATGTCCCCTGTTGCCATGGGAACGTTATGAAGTGAGGTGATTATGTGACGTGAACATCATTGAAAAGCTGCAAAAGCTGAAAATTGTTTTTGCAAGTTCGCGCAGTTGCCGCAAGTGTTCGCGCAGTTGCCGCAAGTGTTCGCGCAGTTGCCGAAAGTGTTCGCGCAGTTGCCGCAAGTGTTCGCGCAGTTGCCGCAAGTGTTCGCGCAGTTGCCGCAAGTGTTCGCGCAGTTGCCGCAAGTGTTCGCGCAGTTGCCGCAAGTGTTCGCGCAGTTGCCGCAAGTGTTCGCGCAGTTGCCGCAAGTGTTCGCGCAGTTGCCGCAAGTGTTCGCGCAGTTGCCGCAAGTGTTCGCGCAGTTGCCGCAAGTGTTCGCGCAGTTGCCGCAAGTGTTCGCGCAGTTGCCGCAAGTGTTCGCGCAGTTGCCGCAAGTGTTCGCGCAGTTGCCGCAAGTGTTCGCGCAGTTGCCGCAAGTGTTCGCGCAGTTGCCGCAAGTGTTCGCGCAGTTGCCGCAAGTGTTCGCGCAGTTGCCGCAAGTGTTCGCGCAGTTGCCGCAAGTGTTCGCGCAGTTGCCGCAAGTGTTCGCGCAGTTATTAAGAAAACGTGCCACAAGATCAAGGATTTTTGCCCGCATCAATCACTAAAAAACTGTGTTTTTCTGTAAGGACTGTCATATAGAGCGTTGCATTGTCCCATATTCATAGTAATAGGAGTGCACCATCTTGTTATATTTTGTATATGTATGAGAACTGAGCTTTTATGAGTGCCAGTCACAGGTCATGTAGATAAACTAGATGATGGTGGTTTCAATAGTCTCAGTCTTTGGTGGGGCAGTAGAGCAGTTAAGTGTTTTAGGTGTTTGGAGTGGGTGGATTTGAAGTGTTAAGGCAGTGAGACCTCAATAGTGGAGGGCCACTTTACGCCCTTGGCGACCTGCAGCACTTAATGAGACACGGTGCATATGCCATGACAAACTCATTTAAAATTACAAAAATATTTTGAGTGTTTTGTTTACGTTCAACAAGATTTTAAATTGGGTATAAAAGCTAAAAACAAACATATATTTTATTGCTTTTTCAGCTCAATGGGTTTATCTATGTTATTAAAACACCAAATATTGTAAAGATTTGAAAACGTTAATTTGATGTCTTCAGATATAATAAAAGTGAAACTTCTCTCTCTTTCTTTGTGTAACAGTCATGGAGTTTTTGAGCCAGGAGCGAGGTGAGATGATGATGCTCTACGACCTTTACTTTGCGTTCCTGCAGACGGGCCGCTACAAGGAGGCTCGCAAAATCATTGAGGTGGGACTGCTGTTATTGTGTTCAAACCACACAGCTATTTAACAGACTTAATTACTGCCACACTGATATTTCAACATTTAAATTAGAAGGGCTCCAAACCCAACTAATGCCATTCATGCAAGACAATAGGTACAGCGAATTTTCATTGGATGAATGTGTGAAAGAGATAATGGCTGCTGCAAAGAACACTAGATTTTGAAAGGCACCTTACTAAAAAATGTCAGTATTGTGATTTGTTTTTGTCGCTATGGTAAATCAATGCCCCCGTGCCAATTGCTTTTATTGTCATTAAATGTTATTACAATGTTTCGGCATGATAAAACCTTTCTAAAGGATAGCAGAGAATGGTGACAAATGAACAGGGAAAGTTATCTTTGTAAAACTGAAAAGCTTGAATCATAATGTGATTTTTATACTCTTGGCCTTTAGGGCTTTAGTTAAAACACCTTGCAATGCAAGAAACACTTATGCTACGTACACACCAAACGCGGCGCATCGCGTTACTCGCTCTAGATTACTTGCAGGATTTAACTCCGTGTCATGCTAATTTTTCGACGTGTTTGAGGCGAATTGCGTCATTTGCATCGCCCCATGCGAGGATGCATCTGATCACGTCTTTGCATTGACTTTGCATGTAATCTACTCATGCAAATCGTTGAACTCGCGGCTGGTGTAAACCCACAGTTTTGCTATCAAATATTGAGTCCCCATATAAAGATTATTAAATTTACTATGAATTTATCTATTACTTTTTAAATTGTCTATTAAAACTTTAATGTAATATATCTTTAATGCAATAAAATTTTTATACAATATTTATATTGTAAATATTATAATATAAACCAAATATAATTTCGGTGCTGTGACCTGCGCGCTAGTAACATTTTTCTATAGATTATATGCAAAACATAGCACAGTGGCAATAACCAGTGCTTTGCTGGTTATTGCTGGTTAGTCACATTTTTCTTTCGTAAGAATAGAGATCATGGAAGGGTTAACGTTTATGTGAGGACATTGAATTAAGCTACTTTCATTCCAGCTGAAATACCTTTGGAAGCAAAACTTCTCATCTTGTCTCTATACTGTAAAGTCTTTCAGACCGAAGAAACCTTGCAGATGGATTTTAGATGCACGTGTAGATGTATTTAATTGTCTGGAGATGCTGAGCGGTTCTCCATCCCCACATGAGCCTGTACTGCTCGGGACCTAACTGATTTTGAGACGCTTGACGTGTTTTGCGCTCTTCATCCAGGATGGGTCTTCAGGGGATTTGTTTAGGCTGTGTTCTTTCAGCGGACAGCGTCTCAGGGGTCTGGCCTTTCACTGCTAAACAGCTCTGACAAAGCCATTCAGATGTTCAATTAACCAACCGTTCTAATACAACACCAGCCAACTCCCTCAATAATGCAGCGTGGGAGAACGACAGAACTCCAGGCATATAGTCAAGCATCAGCTGGTTTATCATACAGGGCATGTGTGTGAGAGAGTTGTTGTCGAATTTCCTGATTTGTGGATACTTATTTTAGACCATCATTTCTGCTAATTCTGTTGTGCATTATTGTCCGTATGGCTGAAAAATAAGCCCAGGCTTGGCTTTCAAGGCTCCATCAGTCAAGAGCTTTTCAACAAGACCATTTCCCAAGAGAGAGGAAATCGTCTTTATCTGCCATTTGGCTCCATTTATCATGTTCTGTACTCCAGATCATAGTGATTCCCTTGGGGCACTAAGTTTGCCGATAACATACCAAAAGTCACCTCAGGCAGTCATCTGAGAAGCTTTGTCTTTCATTTTTTTGAGAGGTTTAGGATATTTGGAAAGTTAAAATCCATATCATTTGCTTGATACTGATTTTTTAAAAATCTTAATAATACCAATACTAGTCTTGTACTATCAAAAGAGGCCATGAGATGATATATGTATTAAGTACTATTCGGACGGGATTAGTTTTACATAGAGAGGTGGAGTGAAGCAATTTGTATCAGAGCTTCTCTCTGATTTTATTCCCGTCTAAATGCTCCATGTCAGTAGTCATTACAAACGATGGCAGTAAACGGCAGATTACGATGACTTTTGCCTTCTGTAAAAAGGTATAGAGAAATTACCTCAGGTAATACTAATCTCGTGCGAATAGACCAGTTGTAAATATACATGTAAATTTCGTCATTTTCTGTAATTTTGCGCTTTTTTTAATATGGAAGTTTTTAAAGAAGCATTTCCTTGCTTTCTAGCGGTGGAACAATCAATTTCTGCATACAGACCTTTTAAAAAAAGGTCAAAAGTACTTTTTCGAGGCATGGAAATGTTTCTGAAACTGATGTTTTCCAAAAGCCAAAAATAAATGCAGTGTTTCCTCCCTAGTCCAATTTCGAGTTTTTCTCGTGTTTGCACATGTGAAATTAGGAAGCAACATAATGTGCACGTGACGATGAGGGAGGTGACACAATGCATAATCGAGTTACCCCTCCCACCTCTGATAGTTTTACTGAGATTTCTAATCCTGTGCGAATTGACCATCAATATTACAAACGTCCTGTGGTAAAGTTATATTACTCCATTTACCCCCGTAATCCCGTCCGAATAGGGTAGCAGCTTCCTTGCTGTCTTCATATGGAGTGCAGCAGGTATTACATATTTTTGTAGGCCAACCTTCGAAGTTATAAATTATTTTTCCCATAGACTTTTGGATTATCGCAACAGTTTATGACAATTATTACACATTTTAAGTTTATTTTTATAGTTCATTTAGACTTCAATTTCATAAAAGTTGTGTTCATCTGTTAGTTCATCTGAGTTTCCCCATGCTGCGTTGCACGCAAATTTATTCACGCTGCAAGTCTAGCATGGGAACTCTGGACCTTTTTTGCCCCTGAAATAGAACCAATCACAGAATGGGGAGGGGGCAGCAAGACGATGACGACGTCTATGCAACACACCAAAGCAGTTTTGTTTATCCCACACAGCAGACGCAAAGTTACTTTTCAATGCAGCCTTAGATAGTGTTCGAAGTAGTTTTGAACGCAAGTTTATTTAAAAAAAAGTGCAACTTTTGACGTTAAACAATTTCATATCCAAGAAGGATGTTTGGATATGGCAAGACATGATAGACACAGAGTTTTATAGGAACAACCTGCTATGCATTGTCGTCGACAAAGTACAATTAACTTATAAACAGTAAGTAGTATTTATTAATATCATATTGTCATTATGCCTGTACTGTGGTTGTCACAGTGCCACTAAATTGTGTTGTTTTTCAATACAATATACAGCTACCGGTTTAGTTGCATAGCTTTCAGCTGTGTGCACACGTACCCGATAAAAGTTGACGTTTGAATTTATGTCGCTCTACATGTACGTCATCTGGTATAATTGAAACAATTGGCTATGAGCTACGTACAGTCGCAATTGATAGACATTCATAGCGCCCAAGAAATGTGTCTGGGCATTCGTAAACCACGCCTCAAATATGATGGTTCCCAGACCACGTCTCATTCTCTATGAAGACTGATCTGGTGTTAGTCAGGCTATTCATCTGTGACTATCTTGTTGGACAAAACATTTAAGTGTCATAAACTTTTGGTAAACACAGAGCTTTTTTGCGATAATCCTATGGGAAAAATCGACTTTAAAGTAAGGGAACCAGTGCTCGGCTAACTTTTGGGGTTGGTCTACAAAAATACATCATCCCTGTGGCACTTTACTGGTCGTCAGTGATTGAAAAACCCTGTATTGGTTGACAACTATATGTGACCCTCTTTTGTGAAATCCAGGCTAGAGTCTTCTAATCAAATTATGAGATTTGGAGCAAAGTTTAAATTCAGTCATTGAATTCAATCAATATTAAATATATCAAAGTTATATTTTTACTGAATGTTCTATAGTATGATTTAATGTAGGAAACAGTAAATCGCAAAAAAGACTTTGGCTGGGTTTTCACAGGCAGGGTCTCATATTTTTACACCTGAAGTCACTATTAAAGTTCTCTCTAAAAGTTGCTGTTTAATGATGGCTCATTGAGTGTCCTAATGCTTGACAGGAAGGCCAAACACCCCTCTTATTCTGTGGAGCGTTTTCCTCTTTCATCCAGTGCCTGATAATTAAAAACACTGATATCTAAGTAGCATTAGCAGACACTGAGCTCTCTAATAGAAACTTTAAGTGCAGCGATGGAGTGCTGGTCAGGTTATTGTCAGATTATTAATAATGGTGGGTAATTAAGTGAAATGCTGGTTAAGGTTTTGGTGTGATTAAAATGGTCATCACACTGTGTGTAAGTGTTTCTGAGTGTGTGATATGTGTTTGAGAGAATGATGGCTTATTAGATCTTTAGTGTGTTGAGGGGTTCGTTTAATGAAGGTCTGAATGCATTAGGAGCTTTTTTTATTTGAAACTTTTTGAAGACAAATGCACCATTTTCATACCTAACCAGCAATGAAGTGCAAAACGAACTTTGGCAATACAGTAACAAAGAAGTGGACTTTGTGCCAAATGTATTAATTTATTTATTATCGCCATTCCAGCATCTATAGCTATATTCATGGAGAGAACTGGTTAACCTTTTTGTTAGCAACATGGTTAGCATTTTTTCAAAAATTTGCCCGCCAGCATTTTTTATGAGTTCACAAAAGTTTAATGACTTTAAGAAAATTTTCTTTAAATATTTACATGAACAATATTTTAAATGAAAGAACAAACCCTCTGCTTTAAACATACAAACAAAAATATTTCATACTATCTTTATTTTGTTTACTTTTAACAAATATGGGTAGGTTTCTTTTAAAATACCAAATTTTGAACAAAAAAGGAGAATTGCATTTTTGTAAATGACTTTGGTTAGAGATCAGAATCGGAACGAAGTTCAAAGCATACACAAAGTATTTAATGCGTTCGAGTCCATATATGCTGTGGTGTGTTATAATTGTGCAAATATGGATTGCTGTAAAAACTCGTCTTTGTCAGAGAATCGTTTTTTCTTAATTGACGAGATAACTCGTCATTGGCTGTGAAACAGTAAATATACACACAACTTAATTTATACACAAATTGGGGAAGGACAATTTGGCCTATCCTGCATGTCTTTGGGCTGTGGGAAGAAACCGGCATTCCTGGAATTCCACGCTGACACAGAGAGAACATATGAAGTCTACACAGAAGACCTCCTAAACCATCCGAGGCTTGAATCAGGGACCTTCTTGTGATGCAATAGTCCTACCCACTGAGCTGCCCTTTTAGTGCCATGTTCTTTTATGTACACTATTCAAAAATATGCATCCATCTATTTTTATTATCAACCATGTCCGCAAAATGTCCTTATAGTAGTGTTAAAGATTTTTTTCTGCGTGAATTGATAATGCATGATACTCTTGTTTGTGAAGTCACCACACTGAATCTCTGCTTGACACCACCAGAGAGTCCTGTAGACACCAGATTTTCTTAATGATCTGACCTAGATGTTCTTTTTGATGTTGGTTGGGCAGTGAGACTGGGCAGATGGTGAAAGTGTGTGGTGATTTGTTCGCATATTAAGGGAGATTTTAGGGGCGGGATGTTAATCATCCTGGATTTACTTAAGGGAAGATTTGGCCAGCGGGGCTTTACCCATCAAGCAGAAGGGCTGCTCCTACATTTATAGCAATAGAACAAAAAAGACCAAGACTGTGTAGCCATTTAATTCTGTCGTATTTACTAAGAAGATTAGGCTTGAGGACTGATTTTTAACTTGCCCTGGAAACCGATTCATATATATGAAGCCCAAATAATTCATATATATATATATATATATATATATATATATATATATATATATATGAATTATTCTATAATGTATGTAGCAAGAAATAAAAGAGAGACACCAAATAAATACATTTCACAAATTTTCTTCGGGTCTATTCTTTGAAATTTTCTGGGGACCCCCTAGAACCTCCTGGAGGCCCTCTGGGTGTCCATTCACCCGAGTTTGAAAACCCCAGCTCTAGATCATACTAGCCCACCAAAAAAGATTATGTTCCTTTGAATCGGTTTCCAGGGCAAGTTAAAAATCAGTCCTCAAGCCTAATCTTCTTAGTAAATACGACAGAATTAAATGGCTACACAGTCTTGGTCTTTTCCCTCTGTCTCACTTATTATGGTTTACAAGGCAGGATTTCTTGTAAAGCTGCTATAAAACAAGATTATTTGTCAAAATACATTTGATATTATATACAGTATTATGCAAAAGTCTTAGGCCAACAAGACTTTAATAGAATATATCCAGAAAATACAGGAAATGTGTATATAGTGTTAAAAACTGTATAAAAAATTAAAATGATTTGTCAAGTTTTTAGGGTAAACTCCCCTTCCACTTGAACTCTTAAACCTAAATAAAATTAAATCCTAATTTCTAATTTTAAAGAAACTACTCTTTAAACTCAAGATGTGTTTAGTGCCAAGAGAGGTCACACTAAACACAGACAATGCCTAAAGAAGACATTTAGTCCTGAAAATTAAAAAAAAAATGTACAAATTTCCTGTATTTTCTGTTTGTATCTTAATAAAATAGATTGAAAGTAATGAATGGACATTAAAACTTCTAAAACAACAAGTCTGGTGATGGTGGCCTAAGACTTGCACAGTACTGTATTTTAGGGAGGGGGTCCCTCACAAAAGGTTTATCATATTTCGGGGTCCTTGGCATCATAAAGTTTGAAAACCCCTGAACTAGAGAAGCGAGAACCAAACAAAAAGATAAAAAATGTGTATAATGGATTTTATTAAGTGTAGGTGAACCAGAGTCATCAGGTGAACCTGATTTGTTAATATTATGTTTTTTCTTTTTCGTGCAGACTCCTGGACTAAGGGCACGACCAGCCCGTCTGCAGTGGTTTGCAGAGAAATGTATCTCAGCCCAACTGGTCAGTGTCTCTCTCTCTCTTGCTCGCTCTTTCTCTTTCAATCAATAGACTATATATCACTATATAAATCTTTCTGTTCACAGATGGAGCCTCTTGAGAACTTGGTGGACATGACTGTCAAGTTGTTTGAGTGTGACAGAGACGATATGTACCACTATTTGTTCCGACTGTGCAGTAAGTCTTGTGTGTTGGGAGCTGAGGTTAAAAGTAATGGGTGAGTGTAATTACCATACACTGACATTTTCTCTCTCTCTCTCCTGTCAGAGGAAACCAATGACTGGCGTAAGGCAGAAGCAGCCTGGACTAAAATGCAGGAGGAGAATTTGATTCCCAGAGAGAGGACCCTGCGTTTGCTAGCCGATATCCTCAAAAGCAATAACCAGGAGGTGCCCTTTGAGGTGCCTGAGGTAAAGAACCAATCATCTTAAAGGATTAGTCAATTTTCTTAAAAAAAAATCAGATAATTTACTCACCACCATGTCATCCAAAATGTTGATGTCTTTCTTTGTTCAGTCGAGAAGAAATTATGTTTTTTGAGGAAAACATTCCAGGATTTTTCTCATTTTAATGGACACCAACACTTGACACTGAACTCAACACTTAACAGTTTTTTTCAACGGGGTTTCAAGGGACTCTAAACGATCCCAAACGAGGCATAAGGGTCTTATCTAGCGAAACGATTTTTGCAAGAAAGAAAAATAAAAAATATGCACTTTTAAACCACAACTTCTCGTTCCATTTCCGATCCTGTGATGCGCAAGCGCGACCTCACGCAATACTTCATCACGTAAGAGGTCACGGATGATGTATCGAAACTACGCCCTGTTTATAAGTGTGGAGAAAGAGGACCGTTCCGACGTTGTTGTATGTGGAATGATACTAATTAATGTCTTTGTGTCAGTTTATTGTTTAAAATGGTCCGCAAATGTGCATTTCATATATGTAACGCGTGACCTTTCGACGTCACTACGCAATTACGTGAGGTTGCACTGACGCATCACAGGACCGGAGATAGACGAGAAGTTGTGGTTTAAAAGTGCATATTTTTTATTTTTCTTGCAAAAAATGACAAACGTTTTGCTAGATAAGACACTTATGCCTCATTTGGGATCATTTAGAGTCCTTTTAAACTCAGTTCAAAAAAAAACTGTTAAGTGTAGGGGTCAATTAAAGTCCATTAAAATGAGAAAAATCCTAGAATGTTTTCCTCAAAACACATAATTTCTTCTCGACTGAACAAAGAAAGACATCAACATTTTGGATGGCATGGTGGTGAGTAAATTATCTGGATTGTTTTTTAAGAAATGGACTAATCCTTTAAGTGTGACTCTGTATCTCGTTTCCTCCAAATCTCCTTATTACATCATAGTGGATAAACTAGATAAAGCTTATGAAGGTCCTAAATTGGACATTGGACACCCCAGCATAGCAGGGCATCACTTGTACCTTAATGAAATCTGCTGATTTGGATCATCTTGTATGCTGAAATCATGTGTGTACTGTAAATGCAAATTTGCTTAAGGGTCCCACTTGGTTTAATATTTTGCATAAGTTTTGTATTCAGAGCTGTGTGTTTTTTTGTGTAGTTGTGGTTTGAGGAGGTTAAGGATCAGCCTGAGATGCTGATGGATCAAGAGGTCAAATTCAGTTCTATGGCTCAGTCCTCACCTCACAAGAGGAAAACCACCTCTCCCCCCAAAGAGGCCACTGCTGATGACTACAGACTCAAAATTCTTTCTCTCTGTAAGAGGGGAAAAGTTCAAGGTTAGATTTTTTATTTTTACTCATTTCTCCTACAAACATATAAACACCTTGCATGAACCCAACCTTTTATGAATGGCAATGGAGTCATTGCATTGAATAAAAGCATGCTAATAAGCTGTAATGATCAATCCTGGATAATGTGTACTATTAAACCCTTGATCTTTAGAGGCCTGTGATGTTTTGAGGGAGGCAGAAAGCAGAGGCATTGTTTTCAGTCCTGCTCCATATGATGCCCTCATCAAAGCCCTGCTGGCCGGTGGAAACATGGAGGATGCCAAAGCTGTTCAAGACATGTGAGTCTGTGTATGAGGGTTACAATATTACAGGTTTTCAATGGACATTCCTTATTTTACAGCTCCCCTAGAGTTAAACATTTGATTTTTATTGTTTTGGAATCCAATTAGCTGATCTCCGGGTCTGGCTGTACCACTTTTAGCATAGCTTAGCATAATCCATTGAATCTGATTAGACCATTAGCATCACACTCAAAAATGTAAGAGTTTTAATACTTTTTCCTACAGCAGGCGTAGTGATATTACACAGCGCCTGAAAATAGTACCCTGCTATTGAAAGTAACCAAGGGGACTATTTTCATGCAGTGCGTAATATCACTACGCCTGCTGCAGCCATGTTACAGCAGCAAAGTCATTGATTATTACGCCAGAATGAGAGTATAGTTCCCAGCCATATCGCCTACACAATGTAACTACAGAAGAGTCAAGTTTTAAATAGGAAGAATTTTGAAACTCTTTGGTTAGTTTTTAGCACGATGCTAATGGTCTAATTAGATTCAATGGATTATGCCAAGGTATGCTAAAATGGCTAACGCCAGACCCGGAGATCAGCTGAATGAATTCCAAAATGGTAAAAATCAAATGTTTAACTCTAGGGGAACTGGAAAATGAGCATATTTTCAAAAAAAAGTGGAGTATCCCTTTAAGGGAATGCTCTTTTTTTGCAGAATGAGAAAATTTTAGATTTAAAACAAATAATTTCCACTAAGCTTTTTGATGGAGCACGCACATTCATGCAAAGTGAGCGGTCTTAGAAATTAAGCCCTTTCAATTCTGCCAGATAATCTTTGAGTTCTCTGAAGAGTGCAACAAGATGCAGAAATTATAGTCTTTTGTCAATAAGTAATAGATCTTTAACCATAAAATGCTGAGGCTTTTCTTGGTTGGATTATAAAGTACTTATGATGATGTGTCCTCATAAGCGGAAGCCGGCGACCCTTTAATCTTGCGTATGCCATCAGAAGGCGTTCATAAACATCTCTGTACCCATGCAGTAGGTGTTTAACAGACCCTATTCATGCTTGTGTTGCTCCAAAAGCAACGTCATGCTTATTTGGTATATTTAGAAATTTAAACAGATTTCTTTGTGCCACATTTTTGGTCATTAAGCACAAGTGCTGCAGGAAACACTAAAGCATTCTTTAAATGTAAGATTATGATCGGTTTATTGATGCAGCGATGAGATGTGTGTGGTGATCTACAGGCAGATGTTTTTTTTGGTTTGTGGGATGTTTTAAATTGAGATTAGCGCATTGGGAATAAGGGAGAGAGTTGTTCTTGTCCTGCAGTTAGAGAGCCAGATAAAAATAAAGAGAAGGACTTTAGGATTTTCTTGGGATATGACTGCGACTCTGGTTGCTGGACCATTTTGCGGCAAGAGCAGCTGTTGGATGGTCGCCGTGGCGATAAGGAGCTTGGATGTTGCTCGATTGGGCGTCGGATTAATCCGGCCAGTGAGGGTAATAAGGACTTCAAGGTTTAAGTGATGGAATGATGAAATAAGGTCCAGAGTTTAGCAAGAGGGCAGAGGAGAGTCAATCTGGTGCACACATTTTTCAGTTGGACTGAAAAGAAATAACACATTATTGACTTGCTAAAATTCAGCCAATACCCATCTTTGTTTTCCCAGTGCCACCAAACACATCCCTGAGTTTAAATTGAGCGACATGGCCAGCAACCTCCTTATCGTCACTCAGGTGAAAAGATCCCAGACGCAAGGTGAGTAGATCCCAGATGTGCAGTCAAGTTGAATAGTAAAACTGTTTCAGTTCTCACAGTTTAGGTATTGATAATGTGAACGTGTGCGTTATAAACCTGACCTCAAAGTCTCTCTCTTTCCACACAGATGCTTTAGAGACTCTTAAGGGGATGTTACAGTCTGATCAGGTGCCCAGTCAGTTGGCCATCACTCGACTGGTCCAGGGTCTCGGTAGTGAAGGAAACGCACAGGGGATCCAAGAAGTGGAAGCCATGATTAATAGCTTAGGCTCCATCAAGTTATCCAGCATGTTGTATGTCAACAATACCGCTTTATCTCACATCAAAAAGTAAGCTTCCATCTCGTGCAATTACTTTCTTTTGATAGACAGTAAGAACCATACTGTGTACACACACTGAAAGAGATACTACTTATAGGTGGCCTATTTTGACTTGGCCCAGCAAACATCTAGCAATGCCCGATCATCCACCCAAAACGCCATAGAAAACATGTTGCAATGATTTCTTCAATTGTTTGAGAGCCCACAATACTAGCGTTCATGGTTTGTTAGGGTACTTTATTTGTACCCCTAGGTAAATTTGAAGAGTTTGGTTCCAAAACGCGATAAACACCTTTATTTTTAAGAGTTACTGCCAAAATCAGTATTGTATTAGGTCAGTATTTAAAAGTAAATTCTAAATTTTACGCAAAATACAATATCCGCCTTGTTATTCTGTCATTTTTTCTCCCTTTTTTCTCAAAATGCAATGAACGGCGCTCCTCCTCTGCAAATTTGCAATAAATCCGCTCCACAAATCACAGCGCACCATTCCACGCATTGTAGACAATAAGGGCGGTGCTTTGAATACACATGAAATCCTAGTTTTCCTTATCTACTTTGTACTTCGTGATCAACAAATAAACAAAAACAAAATAAACATTGATGGCATTGATAAACCTGTGATGGTTTTCTGTGACGGGAAAGTAACGTAAGCCATCAACATCTAATAATTTACTCGAGAGGCACTCAGGAGACGGAAAATTGACGGTTGCTTGTTCTCCCGACAGCATCACGCTCCTGTCATGCTAACACATTGACCCCAGGGGATCTTATGAAAAACTTTCCATTAATTTACGCAAAGCATTTTACAGCTGATCGCTGTGAAAAAAGTTCAGCGACGACATCCCAAGTATAACCGCAGCAATGAGTGTTCTTAATATGACAATGTAAGTGTTTTGATTAAAGCCATTAATGTTTATTTTTTAATCAGTGTATACCACTACTAGTCAACTAAATAAATATAACATGGCAAAGATGAATGCACATTTATATATTGATTCAATAGATTTATTGCATTTTGTGGAAAAAATATCAGTTTTTATAATAAATCTTTGAAAATAACCTAAAAATGCTATGTGAAAGTTTGTAACAGAAAATAGTGGTTTCGTCTTGGTATAGAAAACGTGTTTTTTCCGAAATTAGTCAAAATGGATTTTGCGTTTTGGAACCAAACTCTTCATCTGTTTTGCAGTGCAATGAAATTCAAGGCATCCAAGAACATACAACACATAGGACAATGTACATATTTCAGGTTTTATAAATAAATAAAATGCTCCAAAAGCAATAAAATCTAATACAAAGTACTAAAAAAGCAATTGAAATGAATTTGTGTGTCTCCATTTAAAAATGGCTAACACACACACCTGACGGCTGAAGGGGTCGAGCTGACATAAAGGTTAAGATTATGATTGCCCACGGTAAACACTTTATTAAAACTGTAGTGTTATCTTAGAAACCCTGGCCTACATCCCTAATCTTTCTAACGAAGGAGAACCAGCAGAATGTCTGTCGGCATAAGATTAGATGCTTTTTGTCCAAACATGCATTGTTTATTTTTGTGAAGAAAAATAGTAGCGAATTAAATAAGCATAAACACTGTTTTTGTAAATACCATGGAATGTAACCTTAAGTCTTTTGACCTAGAATTAAAATTGGTATCCTCACATGTTTGTTTTCAAACACTTGGTCCAACAAATGATGTCTTTCTACCACCCACTTGTCTGGCCTGTTCACACACCTTCATCTATTTATTTTTTCATCATACCTTCCCCCTCCCATTATTACTAACAGCCTAAATGTGCAGTGATGGCCATGACTATGCAGTCTGAATAATTTACCATGGGCCACACTAATGTGACGCTTGGGTTCCAGAACCCCGTCTCGCCTCTTAACCAGTCAGCTTGGCTCAGCCGCGCACAGCACTCGTGTCACTGTTGCTTAGGTCGGCCCGGGGGTCAGAGTTCACCCTGACAGGATGAGAATGGGAAAATAGGAAAGCTGCCCATCCAGCCGCGAGGAACGCTATGCTCTTCCGCTGTCTTAGGACTTTGGGAATGGAAGGGAATGACAATCAGTGGCTTGGCCATGCTGGGCCAGGAATATTAATGTGGATGATGAAAGTTTTATGCACTTGGTGTTTTGTAAATGAAGGTCGAGGAAGGGAGAGGACACAGAAATGGAGTGAATACATTTGAGTTGTATTTTTACAAACTTAACATTGGGTGGTGCTTGTCTGTATGAAACTCCCACTGGGATGTTGTTTGCCAGGGTTGAAGTTTTATTTTATATAGAGTGGGTGTTTTTTATTCATTCCTAGCCTGAAATATAAACAGTGGAAATAAAAAATGTTTTTATACATTAAAATTCAGTTCTGCCCTATCTTTTCTCCATCTTATAGTGGAAACATTGACAGTGCCGTGGAGTTATTGGAGTCTGTGTACACCCAAAACACAGAGGCCGGTCCGAATCCCAGCATTTCCTTCGTCTTCCGGAAAGTTTTAGAGGCCAACAATGAAGCTGCGCTGGATAAACTGAGACCCAAACTCCACCTTCTCATGCATATTGCTTCAATATCGTTTCATACCTGGTATTCTTTACAGTAACTGACTTCAAGCCTTTGTCTTGAAGTTTCTGGATAAGGGAAACATTATGGCAGGCACTGATGTGTTATAATGTAGTAATGACTCTGTAAGCACTTGATTGATTGACATCTCTTTCTGCATACAGTGAGCGCCATGGCCGAAAGGCTCTGCAATCACTTCGCCTCCTACAGGGCTGCTACAGACCTCTTTATAATGTATTTGGACACGGGCAGGACAGACGAGGCCAAGTTTCTCCTGCAGGTAACATCTTTTAGTCATGAACCGAGATATGCATGAGAACTTTGAAAGGACACTGTGACCTTGCTAAATTGCTGAATCTAATTGAAACTTCATGCTGGGTTGTTTCAACTCATGGTTGGGTCAAATATGAACATTTTCTGGAGTCATTCTGTCCATATTTGTATCTTTAAATGGGACTTCCCCAGTGCTTCTATCAACCTAGACAATGTGAAAAAGAGCAACCCAGTAACTTAGTTTTGGTAAACCATTCTCTGCAAGCATGTGAAAAAATAGGTCATTGAAATGTGGCTCCCTTTGTGATATCAGAAAGGGATAATAGGGGAGACCGGGGCTGGTTGTCAAGTTAGCATGTTTGTCAAGAAGTCAGTTGGGGATGGTTGTCACATAGCTTGTGGGGTTGGTTGTTACATGTGAGTATTGGACATGTAGACCTTTTAAAGGCGGAGTCCACGATGTTTGAAAAACGCTTTGGAAAATTAGACGGGCCGTCTACCAAAACACACTTATAGCCAATCAAATCAAATAAAATGCCGGATTGCGTATGTGTGGGGCGGGTCTATCAACAGAAGGTCCAGATTCTATTGGGGTAGGGGCGTGTTTGTTTAGGTGATTTCAAATATCAACATTGGCTTTCAAACATCATGGACTCCGCCTTTAAGACTGTTTGTCTGTTTGTTTGTTTTTGTTTGCTGTTAAAATAAAATAAATAAAGCAGCTTTAAATAAAGAGGTTTTAACCCTAAAAATTATTTCATTTTATTTCTCAACACAGTAGACAATTCAAGTAACTGATCACCCACTTTAATCTCATTGTTTAAACATAAGGGGTATTAATAACAACTATCATAGGGGTGGTATTCATATTAAAACTTATTTGCAGTTTCTAGCTTAAAAAACTAAAAAGTTACACATTATCTTTTCAGATCCCAATTTATCACTTAAATCCTATTGAATCACTATAGGGACAACCAACCCCATACCCCGTGACAACCAACCCCGTGATGGGGTTGGTTGTCACATTGTGTCAGAGTGTCTTTGATGGTTAATTACTTCCTGTTACAATAAATTCTAAAAGTAAAAAGTGTACACATTTAAAGCCAAAACCCCAAGGTTTCATTTCATATAGGAATTACTGCTGAAAGATTTTTTGAATATGAGCAATTCATGCATGAGTAAAAATTGTGACAACCAACCCTGGTCTCCCCTACCCTTAATCTGCACTATCCAACCACGGCACTGTCATTTAGTGCAGAGATCAGCTCATTTGCATTTTAAAGGACACACCCAAAAACGGCACATTTTTGCTCACACCTTCAAAGTGGCAAATTTAACATGCTGTAATAAATGATCTATATGCTATTTTGAGCTAAAAGTTCACATACATACTTTGGGGACACCAAAGATTTATTTTTACATCTTAAAAAAAGTCTTATGAAAGTTCCCCCTTAATAATGACTGAGTCAAATATTGAAATCAATGAGTAAAATCAAACTTTAAAGCTCCTCATCACAAAATTAGATTATGAGACTTCAGTGTGGATTTCACATACAGGGTCACATTTTACCAAACCATGGATTGAAGCCCAATATGTTTTCTTTAGTTTATCTGACCCTTCTCCTACAATTTCTTCACAAGTGCTCTTTGCTCTTTTGCTGTTTCATGTTTTAATCATTCAGTCATTTTACATGTTTTGATACTCTTAAGTAAGTGCTCCTTCCTCCTAAAAGCACTTTAGCAAGCTGAGGAACATAATCGGTACATTAGGCCACCACTACATTTAGCCATGCAATCCTTGGAGATGTGAAAATAGCAAGCCGAGCACGTCCTCGAGATGGAATGTTAAATATCAGATGACCATATTAATAGCAAGCGTTTTCAGTTTAATTGTATTTGTCAGGTAAATATCTGATTGGGAATCATAATGAACTTTCATAAGTAAAGCTAAATGTCTTGTGCAGTTTTTAATAGCTTCTATTGTCCTGTGGGCCCTCTCTCAACAATGATTGGTCCATTTTAATTCAGTCGCCTGTTAAAAGCCTCCCAGGCCCCTTGGCTTTTTTCAGCAGATGCAAGAAAGACACACATCCTTTCCGACTGGCTTGTAATTTGACCTCATTGCTGCTGAACCCAGAGAAAGCACAGGGCAGCGCCACAGTTTCAAAAAGAAACACAGGCGGAAAAGACAGCAGATGTTATCCTGCTGAACAGATTTAAGTGTTTCAAACTCACTTAAACAAACTATCTTTCTGCTTTAATACAAGTTCAGCTCTATTGGCAATATTTGTGATGTCAGCTGTGACGTCAAGTGCATTTTATAGCAAAAAACATGTTTCAACTAAGGGGCATTTCACGTGTTTACCGAGAGCACTCCAAATCCATGTTGATAGAGCTCAACTTTTAATAAATCTTCAACTAGAGGTGTCACAATATACCGATATTGACAATAACCATGATATTATAACCATGATTATTGATATTGTGTTAAAGGGATAGTTTAAAGGGATAGACTCCCCAAAATAAGTCTCTGTAATCCTTTCTTTTCGCAAGACTTTTTTAAGATGTCAAATAAATCTTAGGTGTCCACAGAGTACATATGTGAAGCTTTAACTCAAAATATCATATAGATCATTTATTATAGCATGTTAAAATTGCCACTTAGTAGGTGTGAGCAAAAATGTGCTGTTTTTGGGTGTGTACTTTTAAATACAAATGAGCTGATCTCTGCACTAAATGGCAGTGCTGTGGTTGGATAGTGCAGATTAAGGGGCGGTATTATACCCTTCTGACATCACAAGTTGAGCCAAATTTCAATGACCTATTTTTTCACATGATTGCAAAGAATAGTTTACCAAAACTAAGTTTCTAGGTTTATCTTTTTTACATTTTCTAGGTTGATAGAAGCTGGGGACCCAATAATAGCACTTAAACATGAATAAAGTCCGATTTTCATGATATGCCCTGTTTAAAGGTGCAGTGGGTAAATTTTAGCGGCATCTAGTGGTGAGGTTGCGAATTGCAACCAACGGCTCAGTCCACTGATCACCCCTCGCTTTTGAAACGCATAGAGAAGCTACGGTAGCTGCCACCAGAAAAACATATCATCAACGGAGACAACTGAACTTGTGAAAAAAGTTTGTCCGTTAAGGGCTTCTGTAGAAACATGGCGGCACAAAATGGCGACTTTCACGTAAGGGGACCCTCTGTATATGTAGATAAAAACGTCTCTAATGTAATAAAAACAACGGTTCATTATAAAAAGGTCTTTATACACCCCTGATAAAATAGTTTTGTATATTATTTTGCATTTCTGTCAAGAGATCTTTTAAAAATTACACAATGCACCTTTAAGTAAAATTTATTTGTCCAAAACAAAAGAAACGATACTAAAGATGAATTTGACTGATAGTGTTATTTATATTTTAAAATAGACAGTGATAATATCATTATTTTACGTTTAGTGTCTTCAGTTTTCCATGCTTGTTGAAAAGATTTCCAAAATGATCTTCAAGCACCCTTACTGCGTTACACATGCTAACCTCTCTATTCCCACAAGGCTGCTTCAGGTAGTTTGGCATATCACAGAGCGTTTGTGTTTTAAAGTTTATTCTCCCTGCTGCGTATCATCCACGGATTCCTGATCAAAGACTGAAAATTGCACACCGGTGCTTAAAAGCTTAGAGGAATGCTGGTTTGATTCAAAGCCTTCATATGGCTAAGTGTAGATAATTATACTTTAGATTGGGCGGGCACTGTACATTTTAATTTTCATAAAGAAATAAGTGGTTGGTTGCTTGACTCCCTTATTAGCTGTATAATTAACCCTCAACTATAGAGCAGTGCGCTGAGTGCTAGAGGATGTAATGGAAGATGAATACATTCAAAAACTGTTATACACACCTCTATACACTCCCCTCTGCCTGTGCGGGTATACAAAATGAAAGTAATTGTTTTTGTATCAAGGGTTACACTTTGCTCAAATGTAGATGGTGTGCATGTCAATACAAAACTGACTGTGGTGTGAGGCAAATGTTTGTGTTGTGCTTTTTTTAGCGCTGTCCTGCCGTCGCCGAACAGAAGGACGTCGTGTTTACGTTCATGCTACGAGCCGCTCAACGTCCAGGACAGGTAAAGTTTATTCTGCTTTTCATACTTGTTCGATTTTTATTAAAGTGGGGTGCATGATTCTTGAAAAACACTTTGGAGACGGAGTCAGGCCGAGTACCAAAACACATTTGTAGCCAATCAGCAGTAAGGGGCGTGTCTACTAACTGACATCAATGCCTGGGTTGCGTGTGTGTGGGGTGGGTCTATTTAAAGAAGGTCTAGATTCTATTGGGGTAGGGGTGTGTTTGGGTGATTTTAAATGTAAACATTGGATTTCAAAGATAATGCACCCCGCCTTTAAATGTGTGCAATTTGGTTAGACCCTGCAGTAATTGGTTTATTTACAGGGAACCCACAAACTGGTAAAATGTAACCATATTGTAAAGCTGGGCGTACACGGTGCGAATTCTGACGGTCGGAACGTCGTGAGCTCTCGCACACGACACGAGTGAGTTTATGCGAAAATAATTCGTACGCAGTCACACACGACAAGATTTTAATGTAGGACTTGAGGAATTCTGACGTAAGCAATTTCGCACCTGTGAGTGGCAGAATGTACAAAAAAATAAAACAAGAAGAATACGGCAAAGATATTGGCTTTTGTGCAGAAAACTGTTTCTGTTTTTTTTGTATTTCTGTTTATGCATTCCGAAATTGCAATATAGGTCTAGTGCTGTGGCGGTGAAGGAATTTCTCTGGCAGTGTTTTTTCTTGCTAGCGCATATGCGGTTTTATCTTCTTAATATATCATGATTGTAGTGCCAAGTAAATATCTATATTGGTATTATTAATGTTACATATATTGTTGCTTTTTTATAAATATGACCGTTTAAAAACAAATTCAGTGGGCATATTTATTTATTTGTAAATGCAGAATGAGGAGCAATTGAGGTAAAACGCAAGGTAAGATAACGTAACACGTCTTTCCCTTTATGATTAAATTATTTAGACAATACATCTACAGCCAAATATTAATTTGTAAAACGAAAATCATTTAATGTAATATTAAGCACATTGTCTAGGCTTGTTTGCATTGTCTAGTGCAAATGTACGCGGACCCTCGGTCAATGCGGGGTCTTGAAGTAAAAGTGAGCACGCAGCATTTGTGCTCATGTAAATGTACAAAATAAATGCCAAACAGAAGGCATTGCATATTAATATATGGCATTTTCTCAGTTGGCCTATGTAAATTAATACATAGCAATACCAATATAGTATGAAAACAAATTAATCATTATTTAAATAAAGTTTCAGAGATAGCCTACATTTTTAGTCATTTAAATATTCTCATCATTTCAGAACAAGCTTAGGCTACCATAACAACGTACATTGGGCTATATCATGTGTTTCTTTGGTCGAAAATATGTAAAAAATATATATATGGGTAAAAAACACAGAACAAAAACGTTTAAGCTCTTGTTAAAGCAGAAGCTCCATAATAATCTGGAAAACGTCGTCTCCGCGTATGATCATCATGTTTAATATAGTCTCTTGTTCATTGACAATTTATTTTGCATTTATTATATGAGTAAAAAGTGTAAAACAATAATTGCATATCTTATAGCCTATTAAACATGGACATTCCGTTGCTTTTTATTCTCTGTCACGCCAGCCCTTTTAATATCCATTCATTTATGAAACTGTACTACAGCGACTTTGGCACAGCTTGGATTACACAAAATTGCGACATTCTTTGTCCATCCTACTGTTTAAACCAGTGGTCTCTGCACGGAGTCTAATAATTTTTATATTTATTTATTACATATTTTAGTTGGCTTATTTTATGTTTAGATGGTAAATAATGATAAACATATTAACAAGTAAAGAAAAATCAACAGTATTACAAAGTAAAACAAAAAAGTTTTAATATCAAAAAGTAGCCCTCGTTTTATAGCTTAATCTACACTCTCTCCAGTTTCCGCACACATCCAAAGCTGTGACCGGACATCACAAAAACACGTATGACAGGTTTTTCAGGCAAAGAAGCTGATCAAGAGGTCGTCACTGAAAGGACCTGTCATATTTGTCATGATGTCCGGTCACCGGAGTGTGTGTGTGTGCGCAAAACATATAGCCAGCTATAGAGTTGTCGTCCAGATTTGAGGTAGCAGTGCCACATTTGTCTTTCTTCTTCTGTGTTTTGTACATTTTGATTGGTCAACTTCAAGTGCTTTGCCAGATCGTCTCGTTCACCCGCACCAACACTACGAATTTATACCGACAGCTCCCGAACTTTTTTGACATGTTTAAAAATTATCGGGAGGTCGTAAGGTGCTCGTAACCTGCTCGGCTCGGCTCATAATTCCTCTCACACGGTGCGAGCCGCGACCATATGAGCATGAACGATTTGGTCCTGAGAAAAAAAAATCGCATGCGAGCTCCTACGACAGCAAAAATCGCACCGTGTACGCCCGCCTTAAGTCAGTTTGGCTTTAAGAGATTGCTAAAAGCATGATTGTATATGAGGAGCTCAGATGCAAAAGGCCACCTCCACGAAAAATGAGATGATATTAAACGAATGCTCTCATTTAGTATTATACGTTCATCAAATACTTTCGCCTCAAATTCGCTTAATCCCGGCCTCAGGCCATTCAGAAATACCGTTTTAGGCAGAATCCATTTTTATCCAGTCTCATAAAAAATGCAAGAAAACATGTTATATGCACTTAGAGGTTTTTGCATCTGAACTCTCCATATGTAAATGTACGGTCATGTCGAGTAAGGGTAAAACGTAAAAAAAAAACGTATGCATCTAGATCAGTGCTTCTCAAATAGTGGGGCGGGACCCCCAGGGGGGGCTCGAAGCGACACCAGGGGGGGCGCGCGAGCCCCCGGGGAAAATACTTTTTCAGGAAGTGATTTTTTTTGCACCGCCACTTAAAGACATTACACCCCAATCACGCTGATAAGCCGCTTGTTTTTTTATCATTATTTATTGATTATATTTAATTTAATTTTTCAGTATCAAATGGTCAAAAAATATTATACTTTATATAAGGATTGATTTTTTTTTTATTTCAGGCAAATTGATGCATTTTAAGTCTTTTCTGTTACAGACTAAAAAACAATGTTAATAAAGTTATTGTAAGTTGATCGATATTTCTTTTTTGTTTTCTTTTTGTGTTTTCTCAATGTTAATAAGGATACAATGTTTTGCAGATGTGTAATTTTATAGACAAATTATACTATTATTTACAGTCGCGGCGGAGAGTTGGGGGGGGGGGCGAAATGTTTACTTCTTCTTGGGGGGGGGGCGTGACAGAAAATAATTGAGAAGCACTGATCTAGATCAAGACTTTTAGGCATACTGTAATCTATATGAAATAAATTATGCCGTTTTTTGTTGTTGTTGTTATGCAGGCTGCTAAAATCAAAACTCTATCGGAGTTGATTCCAGACTTCACAGAAAAGGAAAACCTCTATTCGTATCTGGTAAAGTCCTATGGTAAGACCTCTATTTGCAATAGAGATGTATATTTTGGTCATTTTGAGTACTTAACGGATAAATTAGCCAATTTGATGTCTGATTGTGGCCAATAAAGTGTTTTTTTATTAGTTGGTCAATACAGTATGTGTTGAACCACTGTTATGCCATATCAAACTGTCTTTACAAACATTATAACATTAAAAAAGAAATAACTGCAGACCTGTTGACGTCTTGACCAATCACATCTCCTGAAAAGTGAAGCCAAAACGTTTTTGTCGCCACTGGTAGGTGGCTCCAGTATAGGTCATATAAACCCACCCCTCTCCATTTAAATAAATGGGTTGTGAGCCAAATTTAAAAATCAAATTACACTTTGAATTAAAGCTGCAAGCAGCATTTACCGGGTTTCGAGCATTAAAGCACGTCAAAGACGTTAGACATCATCGACCAGGCTGATCCAGCATCCACAAAAACAAAAGAGGTGGTCAGAAACGGTTCATACAGACTATGTATGCTTAAACACGCGTGCACCTATAGGACAAACATGTCACGTCCTTAATGTGAAGTCATTCGCAGCTACCAGACACACGTGTTCAAAGTTGTCAGCAAAAAAGGTGTTATCATTCAGTGAAATGTCTCCCTCTCTTCTCACGAAACATTGACAAACAGAACACTGAAGGAAATGTTTGTGGTGCTTGCAGTGGTAAAACTTGGGTCACAAAATGTTAAAATAGTGTTAATGAGTCAAAAGAGCCGAACCCCATGTCTCTACGATGTTCTGATACAGAGATACAGCTCTTGTTAAATGGTTGCTAGGGTATTCTCATTGGTTGCTAGTGACTGAATTGCAATCCACCAATGATTATACTCAAAGCCATGAAAGACATTATCCATGATGACTCATGATTTTAGATGTAAGGTTGCAGTATTTTTAAGTGAAAAAAACAAATAACCACTAGGTGGCGCTAAGACAGACTCGTGCATGCAACCTCAGGTCATGACTGTGTTACTTGTAGCTAGAATCACGGCTTTTCACTTTAGTTTAGTAAAGAAACAGTTGTATGACCATTGGGCTTACTCAATGTCAAAGGTTTTGTTCAATTATGAGGCCAACTAGTGGTGCAGGCATACCATTTTTTTTTGTATTGCCTCAGACTCTGCTCAGACATCAGCGTATCAAATTTGGTGAAAAAATGTCATTTCGTTGCAGAGTTATAAGCATTTATATCTAAAAAACACAAAAAATGAATGTAATTTTTCGTTTTTTGCAATTTTCGGCCATTTCTGATGGAAATTTTAACATAACACTAATAGAACTTTTTGTTCAGAAGTTCAAGTTAATTTCTTCCTATGGTTATTTCGAGTCGATCGGAATAACCCTCGCGGAGTTATTCACGCATGTTTTTTAAGCGCTATTTTGCTGTGCAGGGCTAACCGTAAGGCGAAACCTGGCATGTTTGGTATCGTTGGACTCGGCAACAATTCAAAACTCTTAGTAAAAAAGTCCCATGAAAATACGTCAAACTCAGCCTAAGTTATAAGCATTTACATGATTTGTCTGGCCACTAGGTGGCGCTGTGACGAAACGAGGCACGCAACCTCAAGCCATGACTGTCATCACAAATACCAAGTGTCGTGTTGATACTTCATTTCTGTCCCCAGTTATAGCCAAAAAAGTCCAATTGGCTGCGCACACTTCAGACGTTTGGGCTTGGCATATCGACCGTGAGTCGAAAGTTCAACTTTTTTTTAATAATTATTGATATTCGAACTCCAAGGAACATTTTAGCACTGGAACGATTCTGATCGAGCGAAAAACCTAGGACTAGTTCGTTTTTATTTTTTTCGACAAAATCGAAAATACAGAAAAAATTTTATGACGGAAATAAAATCGGAGATATACATTTTTTAAGTTTGGAACCAGGGATTACAATGATACCAAACACTTGACTGTCTGATGTCCGGTTTAGGAGTTATGAGCACCAACGCGTCGGGCATTGCTATAGCGCCACCTATGGGCCGATTTGGCTGATTCACTGTATCTGAGTAGCCTGCTAATATACAACCAGTTGACCAAGTGGCAAGTTTCTACGACTTACGGTTTGGGCTGGGCAACGCGTTTTACCGTGGAAAAATAATAATAATTAAAGCTGCAAGCAGCATTTACCGGGTTTCGAGCATTAAAGCACGTCAAATACGTTAGACATCGTCGACCAGGCTGATCCAGCATCCACAAAAACAAAAGAGGTGGTCAGAAACGGTTCATACAGACTATGTATGCTTAAACACACGTGCACCTAAAGGACAAACATGTCACGTCCTTAATGTGAAGTCATTCGCAGCTACCAGACACACGTGTTCTAAGTTGTCAGCAAAAAAGGTGTTATCATTCAGTGAAAGTGGTGCTTGCAGTGGCAAAACTTGGGTCACAAAATGTTAAAATAGTGTTAATGAGTCAAAAGAGCCGAACCCCATGTCTCTACGATGTTCTGATACAGAGATACAGCTCTTGTAAATGGTTGCTAGGGTATTCTCATCGGTTGCTAGGGAGTGAATTGCAATCCACCAATGATTATACTCAAAGCCATGAAAGACATAATCCATGATGACTCATGATTTTAGATGTAATTTTGCAGTATTTTTAAGTGAAACAAAACAAATAACCACTAGGTGGCGCTATGACAGACTCGTGCATGCAACCTCAGGTCATGATTGTGTTACTTGTAGCTAGAATCACGGCTATTCACTTTAGTTTAGTACAGTTGTCACCAGTCAACAGTTGTATGACCATTGGGCTTACTCAACGTTAAAGGTTTTGTTCAATTATGAGGCCAACTAGGGGTGCAGGCATACCATTTTTTTTGTATTGTCTCAGACTCTGCTCAGACATCAGCGTATCAAATTTGGTGAAAAAATGTCATTTCGTTGCAGAGTTATAAGCATTTATATCTAAAAAACACAAAAAATGAATGTAATTTTTCGTTTTTTGCAATTTTCGGCCATTTCTGATGGAAATTTTAACATAACACCAATAGAACTTTTTGTTCAGAAGGTAAAGTTAATTTCTTCCTATGGTTGTTTCGAGTCGATCAGAATAACCCTCGCGGAGTTATTCGCGCATGTTTTTTAAGCGCTATTTTGCTGCGCAGGGCTAAGCGAAAGGCGAAACCTGGCATGTTTGATATCGTTGGACTCGGCAACAATTCAAAACTCTTAGTAAAAAAGTCCCATGAAAATACGTAAAACTCAGCCTAAGTTCTAAGCATTTAAATGATTCGTCTGACCACTAGGTGGCGCGGTGACGAAACGAGGCACGCAACCTCAGGCCATGACTCTCATCACAAATACCAAGTGTCGTGTTGATACTTCATTTCTGTCCCCAGTTATAGCAAAAAAAGTCCAATTAGCTGCGCACACCTCAGACGTTTGGGTGTGGCATGTCGACCGTGAGTCGAAAGTTCAACTTTTTTTTAATAATTATTGATATTCGAACTCCAAGGAACATTTTAGAACTGGAATGATTCAGATCGAGCGAAAAACCTAGGACTAGTTCGTTTTTATTTTTTTCGACAAAATCGGAAATAGCGGAAAATTTTTAATGACGGAAATGAAATCGGAGATATACATTTTTTAAGTTTGGAGCCAGGGATTACAATGATACCAAACACTTGAGTGTCTGATGTCCGGTTTAGGAGTTATGAGGCCCAACGCGTCGGGCATTGCTATAGCGCCACCTATGGGCCGATTTGGATGATTCTGTTTATCTGAGTAGCCTGATATTATACAAGAAGTTGACCAAGTTTCAAGTTTCTACGTCTTTCTTTTTGGGGTGGGCGACGCGTTTTAAGGCGGAATAATAATAATAATAATAAAACAGACAAATACAATAGGTTTTCAGCACTTCGTGCTCGAAACCCTAATTAATTTTCCCAATGATGGTTTGTGCTATTTTAGGTAGTTCTTAAAGCGATAGTTCACCCAAAAATGAAGTTTAATGCATTTTAGGAAGGATTGTTTCAGTGCACCTATACAGCCATTTTAGAGGTGGGAGGTGAAACGGCAAACACCCGAAAATTCTCGGGGCAGCCGCATATGTCGAAATTTCAGTCAAAACCGTTCTATTTCATCATAAACTATCTGAAAACAGGGCTTTAAGTGTAAAATACCGAACTTGTCCTTTAAGGTGTTTTGGATTTGGTCTGAGAGCTTGTTGACCCTTCATTGAAAGTCTATGTGCGGTGTGCTGTCCATGTCCAGAAAGATCATAGGAACATCATCAGGGTGGTCCATGTGGCATCAGTGGGTCAGTTGGAATTTGTTGAAGCATCGAAAATACATTTTGGTAATTAACTACCTTCCGGTAGCGCCGCCATCTTAGACTCAGGAGAGAGTATTAGCGTAGTGTACACACTTTTCTTAGTGACGTATGACAAATTCGGAGGGCGGGGGCACAGAGCAGCAGCAGAGAAACCCCTGTACGCTGCGTAAGCTCTCATCCTGAATGCGGATGAGACTAAGATGGCGGCGCTACCGGAAGGTAGTTAATTACGTTAATACAATTTTAAATATGGATATCTCCACAACAACACCGCACGGACCACCCCCAGAAGACCTTTGTTTATCATCCTGGAGCCGTTTGGATTTAATTTGTGAAGGATGGACGCATCCCTCCTGGACCTGAAGGTCGTGGACCAGGGCTGGAACCCGCAACACCACATCCAATCAACTGAAAGATCTAAAATATTTTCTAAAATATCCGAAAATGTGCCCGTCTGAAAAACGATGGGCATATGCAACTCGGACAGCCTTGGGGTGAGTAAATCATGGGTTTAATATCGTTTTTGGCCGAACTATCCCTTTAAAGATTTATTTTGGTTTTAAGTTGGTTATCAGATGCTATTAAAAATAAAGGGGTGTGACGACTTGATTTGTGTGTTTGTGATTGATTCAAACAGGAAAATATGCAGGACCTTGATACCGTGGCTCTACCTCACGATCACTACTGTGCATACTCTTGCTCCAAATAACATCATCTGCCATTTTTGCATTCATTTTTTATTATAATGGAGACACTTTGTCCATCGTTTTTACAGTCTATGACCATGGCCTATTATAAAATTAAACATTTAATGGTTTAGGGCTCAATTATTGCTCCCAACTGTCTCCATGTACACAAGTTCCAAGTTTGCATCATTGTTCACTTAGTGTAATATTTCTCCTGATGTTTTCCTAGATGAAACTTTTTGTGTTACTTCATACTCATCTAGAGCATCTTTTCCCCCTGTGCATAATGCATTTTATTTTAGCAACAGCGGCGTTGAAAGCTACACGCTTCATCTGCCGGACAATGGCATTAAGTCACTGCTCAGCCCACCCCACCAATCTGTTATGCGGAGCTTGTCGGTTAATAGCCTTTCAATTAAAAATGCATCGAGCAGCGAGCATTCACTGACACACAGGAGAGGCGTTTGCTAATAAAAACACATGTTCCCTAATGACACGCTGCTTTATTCAGCCTACCGTGAGAATTTTGACACGTTTCAGTACTTAGAGAACCCTGCAGCATCACTATTTCATGAGGACCGTGTCACCTGGTCCGAATGAGAGCAGAATGAAATATTACATGTTTAACAGCACTGCTTTTCTCCATCGTTCACCAGGTTTGGATAAGGACTTCGCGTCGGCGAAGGCCGTCTATGAGAAGATGCAGAACGAGGGGGTTAAAGCTGATGAATTGACATTGAAGAGATTGGCTTTACTGTACAGAGAAGCTGGCGAAGCGGTTCCCTTCCAAGAGCCTCCGGTAAATGAACACTGTTTTAAAATGCCAAGCAATACAGATAGATGTATGACACATGAAAGAAATACAAGATGTCATGCTTTTACTTCATTACCTTAAATGTATTAGGACCACGGTCAATGTACACTTTTAAATAATTTTTTTTCCACACCTGAAAAGGCATAAGAGGACTCGTGTGTTATTTACTACCTGTCAGAACCGCACTCTCGCATTTTTGAGCAACGTTAGAGGAGACCGCCAGCCGTCTACTCCCCCCCTCCCCGTGAACCACTAAGCTCTCAGCGCACCTTTTTAAGTGTTCACAAAGCAATCTCAGGTAGCACTCCATCCTGTTTCATTCAACTCCATCCGTCTTTCCTTCAGTCCCGCAGCCGGCACTAATACCGCCGTACAAAGAGTCTCAGGAGGGAGACGATAAAGAGAGATTTGGGGTGCTGTTCACATCTGGCCTCGCTTCTTGTTCACGCCGGCTGCTATTTATCGACTTTAATTACCTCATTAATAAGGGAACGTACATTGTTGGCAAAATGCTACTAATCTTCTACCAGCCCTCACCTTCCAAAAATACAGCGAGCTGCACTGTTTACAACCACTCGCCGCGATTCATTAGGACGACTTGAGGGAGCAAATGTGTTATTGGTGAATTAATCTGCTTTGTAAGATGAATCGAGAGCGTGGGATTGTTTGCAAGCGTGTGGTTGTTATTAGTTTGCCCTGGAGGGCAGGAAATTTATTGTTGCACACAACACACAGCAATTCTTACTGAAAAAACACATTGTGCGCTCAAAGTATGATTTATATTAATAAAAATGACTGTATTTCTTTTTCTTTCAGGAGTCATTTAGGTTTTATGCTGATAAACTGAAGCAGCAGCGATCCGAGTCTGTGGTACCTGCGGATGACTAGATGATGAACTTTCTTTTTCTCTTCCTCCATTAAATTTTTTTTTATATATATAAAAGATGTGCATCGGTTCTGTGTTATACTGTGATTGTCTGTTTGTTAGTTTTTTCCTGCCCTTAATAATGATTTCATGATGTTATGGTTAACATGATGTTGTGTACATAGGTATTTATGCAAATAAATGTAAACACACATTCTCATTGGCTCTTTCATAGTTATTTCATATTGCAAAATGAAAATGTATGATAGTAAGATGCATTATATGAAAACATTTCATAGATGGATGAAGTATGTTGAAAAAATATGAGGAGTAGAGACCACAACACTAGCCATATGCTTTTAAGTACAATAATAAAATGATTGTATAATATCTCATTTACAGATGAAATGGGTTTTTTTTCTGTGCAGATTTATCAGGATTTAGCACAAGTGCATAGATTTTTTTTAGCTTTTTAAATACAAATGCATTTCTAGTGTGACTTACAAAACCTTTCAAAGGCTTTGTGATAAACCTTTATTGGCACACGATTTGATAAATTCTTACATATGTTTGGATAAGCAAACATTTGGATTTGAACAAAAAGCTTGTTTTTGGATATTTACCAAAGCAGCACTGTAATCTCCAGATAAAAATACATGTAAGGAAAGTGAAAGAACATCAGTGTCACCTAGTGGCAGTCAGCTGAAGTGCACAGATTCTTGTGTGACAGAGCATAAATTTTATTCTTTTGACCCCTGAACTCTTTCTGTAATACCTTTTATTTTTAGTGCATATGCCGTAAAACTATTGATGATCATCACAGAGCGGGAATTTATGACGGCCATTTGTATTTAGCTTTTAGTCTTTGAGTGTAATGTTTTTAAATACTTAAACACTGTCACTAAAAACCTTTCAAGTTATTTAAAGACATCAGTTTGTATCATTCGGACTTAATTAAATGAACGAGGAGGATTAATATTGATTATAAAGTCCTAAGATATTACATATTAACCACTATGCAAACTTTCAAAGTCAGTTCTCTGTATCATTTCAGTATGTCAACATTTTCAAGTATATTTTTAATAGATTAAAAGATTATTTTAAATGCATTTACTTTACTAGTCTTAAAATCTCTTTGTACCATTGCAATCTGTAACTATTGTCAACATTTGTAATTTGCCATTTTATTGTTTATGTGAGCTTGTGTTTGAGCTCTCTCTGATGTTCAGGAGATAATAACATAGCCATACAAGAGAATACAATGATATATAAATGATGATTTCAAAACAGTTTGTAATGTGAATTTCTGTGTGGTTAACATTTTATAGACCATGTTACAATATGAGATGGATCAGGAGGCTAAATGATGTCATGTTGATCAAAATTTTCACCTCTGCAGTGTGTATATAATATATGCTTTACTGATCTGTCAAAAAGAAACAATTAAATGATGCCAGAAAACTTAAAAGTGCAAAGAAACATTGTACATTGCTGCCATCCAGCGGCAGACAGTGGTAGTGCAGTGAACCCCATCATTTACAGGTGATTTACTAAAGACTCATTCTCTCACAGTCCAGACTGTGTGATCAGAGTCCTTCCCCAAACTCTCTCTCTCTCAAGACAATGCTCAGCAACATCATGAAAAAGATGGAGATTGTTGTTTGATTGGAAAAAAAACATTTGTACTGTGTACTTTTATAATCTTTGTGTAGTTGAACTTAATCTCTCTGTCCAAGTATACGTGACACAGTGGGAAATGCAATATTCGCACATGTCCCCTGTCTCTCCGATTGTGAGCACAACACCAAGTCCAATTGTAGCCCCATTAACACATAAACTTAAGTTTTTGAAGTTTACAGTTAAAGGGACACCACTTTTTTTAAATATGGTCATTTTCAAGCTCCCCAAGAGTTAAACACCCGATCCCCACTGTTTCTGAATCCATTCAGCCCATCTCCGGGTCTGGCGGTACCACGTCTAGCGTAGCTTAGCACAATTCACTGAATCTGACTAGACCATTAGCATCGCGCATTAAAACAACCAAAGAGTTTAGATATTTTTCCTATTTAAAACTTGACTCTCCTGTAGTTACATCGTCTTCTAAGACAGACGGAAAATTAAAAGTTGTGATTTTCTAGGCAGATATGGCTAGGAACTATTTTCATTCCGGCGTAATAATCAAGGACCCCGCTGCTGCACCATGGCTGCAGGAGGCGCAAGGCGCAATGATATTACGCAGTGCCTGAAAATAGCCCCCTGCTATTGAAAGATACTAAGGGGACTATTTTTGGCTGCTGCGCAATATCATTGCGCCTCCTGCAGCCATGCCACGGCAGCAAAGTCCCCGACCACCACACCGGACTGAGAGTATAATAGTTCCTAGCCATATCGGTCTTATTACATGATGTAACTACAGAAGAGTCAACTCTTTGGTTATTTTTTAGCGCGATGCCAATGGTCTAATCAGATTGAATGGATCATGCCAAGCCATGCCAAAAGTGGCGCAGCCAGACCCGGAGACCGGCTGAATGAATTCCAAAACAGCAAAAATCAAATGTTCAACTCCAGGGGAGCTGGAAAATGAAAAAAAAAAGTGGAGTGTCCCTTTAATGTGAGCTGTTTCTTACCAATCCTGACTGGATTTCTGTTTAATATATTTGAGTGACACAAAATAGAGCAACATGAAAACAAAAGCAACAGCAATAAGCACCAGGAAGCAGGAATAAAGTGGATACTGGTTCATTTTCATCATCTCCACCACCTGCAAATCAAATTGAACATTATTACTTGAAACATATTGGTATCCATGATAAGAAACCGAAATGTTGCATTAGCGATACTCACTTTAATACCATCTAATTCTACAGTCACATTTCCAATTGAAACTGGGATTTTGACTCCTTGAAACTGAACCTGCAGCATTCCATCAAAACCCCAGCGCATGAAGGAGATGTAGGAAAACCAGGACGCCACTGATGGGGATGAAAGTAATCAGTAATCTCAAGCAAACACTAACAGATTCAAAGCTAGTGATGCATTCATTATGTATAATGTTCTTACCCAGCCACATGTTGTCTAGACTTATGACAAAGCCTGCCGTCAGGTAGAAGACGGTGAAGAATGCGTTGCCCATGAAGGAAGACGTCTGCAATGTTGGCAGGGCTGCTGCCACAAATAGTGCCATGCAGCGACTGCAGTACACTATCAGCCACACCAACAGGAAGTTGAGAAGAAACCGATCAGGAGCATAATTGAGCCCAGCCAGCCAGTAGATGGGCAAACCGTATACCAGTGTAAAAACACAGTGCTCTGGAAGCTCGCCGAGGACCTGAAAAAGACATTAGACCAATTATATACTCTGAAAAAAATGCTGGGTTGTTTCAAACCATTGTTGGGTAAAATGTAGATTCAACTGTTGGGTTAAATGAAGCTTAAGTGTCCATGTTTGACCCAACCGTGAATTGAAACAACTCCACGTATAATCATCCGAGTTGGAAACTAATGACAAAGTCCAATAGCCAAATGATTGAAACAAGCAGTAGCTAATATTCAACTCATGACTTTTCCTTGCCAAGTCGCCTAACTTCTGTCTGCACTATTGCTTAACTGTTATTTGTCAGGAATCTTTTAGTACAGTTCATCAGGTATGCATTTTACACCAAATTTCTAAATACCTCAATGTCTCAAAATTAATAATTCAGATTCAAGATGTTATTTGTCACATACACAGTTATATACAGGGCTGGAAATGCCAGAAATCCACTGGAGGGACTTTAGTTTGGGCTGTAATTTTAGATGACTTTTTAGATAAAAACTCTGTGTCTCATTCATTAAGCATGCGTACAAACAAATTTGTGCGTGAGTTGTGCATACGGATGTTTTTACGAACAAATTGTGATTCAACAGAAACTTTCGTATTAAAATTTCTTCTAAATGTACAAAAAAATTGGATACGACAGTTTTTGTTAAAAGTCACACAATCTTTTAACAATTTAACAATAAATTTGTCGTCAGGTTAAAGAAAAATGTAAAGTATAAAGTGTAAAAATGTGAATATTTAGATAATGGATATTTTAAATAAGAGGAAAAACCTAAAATAAAACCGATGCATACAGTGTAAAATAAAGTCCGTAAAAATTACAGTGTTACTTGCAGCTGGTTACTGGTAACTTACCGTAAATTTAAATTTAAGTTATTTACTGGAAAACTTTTGTTTAAAGTTAATTGAACATTAAACATTTACAAGTCTTTGTCTTTACAGAGTAAAACTAAAATAACAGCATCTTGGGAAATAAAATCTGAAGCAAAAAAACAGAAAAAGGTTAATGATGATTTCTGGTTCCCAGAATGCTTTGCATGAGGCTGTTATTGTATAGTTTTATTCTGTAAACATAAATACTTGTTAATATTTAAACTGTATTTAACTTTTAACAAACTCTTGCTAGTAAATAATAAATTTAAATCTATGGTAAGTTACCAGCAACCAGCTGCAAGTAACACTGTAATTTCTACTGAATTTTTTACAGTGCCTTTTTTACTGTGAAGTGCCATGTGGCAAGCTTTATGCATTATAAAATAAATAATTGCAATTAAAAAAAATCATAATGGGGAGTCAATTATAAATGCTATTAAGTTGTTTAAATATAATTCCTTTTCAATTCCAACATTTCAAAAACTCCCCCTCAAAATTCACTTCCCGGACTCTGTTCCCCCACGTTCCCCCAATTTCCAGCCCTGGTTATACATATACATCCTGTAGTGAAATGTAGCTCTGGTATACTCTGTAAACTAAAAATGTAGAAAATATACTAAGTTAAGGCAAAAAAACATTAAAAAGAATTAAAATTACATTAAAGACTTTTTTAGATTAATAAGGACTGTAATAAATATTCAATTTCTAAAATTTAAAAAAATTGAATTATTATAGATTATTTTAGCAGACTGATACCTGACAAATAAACATAAACCACCAAACATGATTTCATAAAAGCATTATTATCCAGTTATTGTAACAAATGACTGCAAAAACAATTGAAAATGACAATGGTGTAGAATTGTAGACCCTTCAGGTTGTTTTTTAGGTTCATAAAAAAGGTTTATATCCAGACCTTATCCAGATTTAAGCAGAACAAGAATATATAGTCAGTGTAATTCTATAGTGTAGGGCAGTGCTTCCCAATCCTGGTCCTTGAGGACCCCCTCCCAAAAATGTTTAGTTGTTTCCTTATTTAAAACACCTGATGTAACTTATCAGCCTCCTTCCAAAATAGTAAACATGTCTCCCTAAAAAGCTGATGAGTTAAATCAGGTGTGTAAAATAAGAAGACATTTAAACCATTCTGGTAGGGGGTCCTCAAGGACCAGGATTGGGAGACACTGGTGTATGGTACTCCTTTCATACAGGTCAGTAACTTCATACAACCTAATTCAAATTTCCACTATTCACATGCCATATGTGTTTATATGTGATTCAGTTCACAAAACCCAAATTAAAGGGTCCATATCATGAAAATTTTACTTTTAACTTTTTCCATGTTTAAGTGCTATAATTGGGTCCCCAGTGCTTCTATCAACCTAGAAAATGTGAAAAAGATCAAACCAGTAACTTAGTTTTGGTAAACCATTCTCTGCAAGCATGTGAAAAAAAAGTCATTGAAATTTTGCTCCACTTGTGATGTCAGAAGGGGATAATACCGCCCCTTAATCTACACTATCCAACCACGGCACTGTCATTTAGTGCAGAGATTTAAAAAGGACACACCCAAAACAGCACATGATCACACCTACAAAGTGCCCATTTTAACTTGTTATAATAAATGATCTATATGATATCTTGAGCTAAAACTTCACATATGTGCTCTGGGGACACCAAAGATTTATTTGACATCTTAAAAAGTCTTGTGAAATGTCCCCTTTAAAATTCTTCCAGGATCAGCACTGACTTTCATATTCTCTTCTGACTTTAAAATGAAGTGCCAAAGGGTCATCTACACCACTGTCATTCCTCTGCTGAACTTCTTTCACAGTGTAGTTAATATGTACCTTGGCAAAAAAGTATGAGGTGACTGAGTACATCCCATCCTCCAGTTCATGATAAAGCATGGCTCTTTCTGAATGACCTGTGAAACACACAATGTTACATCAAAGACAATAAAAACATAAATAACCTCAGTATGATACTGAAGACAATATATTTTGTATACTCACACTTTGCTATGACGTCCAGCACCACAGCAAAGGGTGTCAGGGCCCCCATCATGTAAAGCAAGGCCACAGTATCTTGTACAGATAAACTCTGCCCTCCAGCCCCGTAATAAAGAAAACCAATGAGCAGTGACATCAGCAGCGCTTCGAAACCATGAACCATCAGCGTCACCAGATCACGATAGTCATTAAAGACCTGCCGTCTGCAAAAAGCCAAAGCAGTGTAAAAATCTATTATTTGTGAATGAATATTATTAACAGAACAATTCGTTGTTAGTAGGGAATTGGCTTACTTGATCAGGACTGTGAATTGGTGAAGTTTACCCGGAAGTCTGTCCTTTTGCTTGGACACTGTGATCACCGCATCCATCTGTGATATGGAGGTGACGCTGTTGCCGTAGAAAAGCTTATTATCAGATTCTGCCTATACATAATAATAACTGATTATATTAAATAGTTGTAATGAAACAACACATATTCACATGAATGAGATTTACCTTTGAGGATCGTCCAGCTGTGGACCGTAATCTTCTGATTTCCACATGAAATCCTCTGTGTTGTTCACCTTCTCCACAAACTGTGCTGCTAAAGTTCTGGTTTTCTCCAAACACGCTGCTTCTATTTCAGGATTGCGCCGATCGATGCTTATCAAGTCCACTGTAAAGGAAGTTTACAGTTCAGAACCAGCACCCAAACCAAATTATGAGCTTAAGACACTTTACTACTTTTATTCTTTTTCCCACTCACCATAGTAGTCAGAAGGGTTGCACAACCGTGGACAGGGGTATCCAAGAGCGGTAAAGTAGGGTACCATGTCTTTGGCCTGACCGCAGTACACTGCTGAACCGGATGACAAGAGCACCACCAGATCAAAGAGCTGAAAGATATCTGAACGGGGCTGATGGACGGAGAGCAAGACCAGACGATTCCCTCGAGCCAGACGGGACAATGTAATGACCAAATTATGGGCTGTGAAGCTATCTAGACCAGAGGTAGGCTCATCTAGGATGAGAATACCTGAGAACAGATACACAGTATTTTAAAGGTGGATGAAAAATTGATTTGTTCAAAAAAAAGTAAGATATTACATTTTGATTTAAGATTTGGAAAAAAAGCATTTTAGAGCAACAACTGATGTGCAAAAAGTCTCATAACATGTCATCCCAAATGTATCTAAACACAAACATATACATTTTTTATTGAAGAGCACCTACTTTATTGTGTATTTGGTTTAATACAATGTGTTTATGGTTAAAAAACATTATTTTCCATTTTTGTAGCTCCAGATTTCACTCTTTTCCTGATACGCACAGATTTGAAGCTCTCTGTCCCTGATTGGCCAGCTAATCTGTACGTTGTGATTGGCCTGAATACCTCTGACGGCAGCAGGAAATGTGACGCTCCTTACCATGTTTGAAAGATTCGGTTGCAAACAGGAGTTAACTTACAGGCTGTAAGTCTGAAGTGGGAAGAATTATGATAATATCTGTCTTGTCTACATCACCAATCCCAGGAAGTAAACTGTTGCCTACAATCCATGTGTTTGTTGTAGTCCAAGAAAATAAATTTACGTTGGAGACGATAACTCGCGTCATCGTTTACTTTGAGGTTTGTACCTTTTGCATATCATTAACATACTAATACACACTTACACACTAGTGGCGGCTGGTGACTTCTATTTTTGAGGGCGCACGATGAGAAGTTCGTCACAACATGTATGTAGCTTGTCATGTGTGTGGTTCGTAATTTCAAAATATGTGTTCTGCGCTTCGAGAGATTGTGTGTGCATTACGTGTCCTGCCAAAATAAGTGCCTGCTGCAGACGCGTCTAAAGGGTTTATGATAAAAGAGACGCCCGCGTTTGCCAGGTACTCTCATAATCTCATGCGTAATCAGAGTTTACTGTTAAGGAAGTCTCTAGCGTGTATTTTGGGAATGTGAGCGTCTCTTTTATCATGAACGGTTTTGACGGGTGTCCAGCAGGCACTTATTTTGACAAAACACGTGATGCACACAGGATCTCTCGACACGCAGGACACACACTTTGAAAAAGGGAACCACACACTTGACAAGCTTCATAATTTTAAATTTTGAATTAGCGCCTCCTCGGATGAGCAGTCACGAGCCGCCACTGTTACACACCAAAGGAAATGTAAAATCGTGAATTGGACAATATGTGCTCTTTAATTAAAAAAACTTAAAGTATTAAAATATTAATAATAAATGTAAAGGGTAAAATCATATACAGCAGCATGTCGATAGCGGCACAAGTCACACAAGAACCAATCAGATTCAACGTTATTGGTGTGTCGCCATATCTGAACTTACCATGCTGATCGGATGTTTCCATGTATACCTGACATATCAATCACTAAATATGCTTAAAATATGAATAATTTTTGCTCACAAATGTATTGTTTTTCTTCATAAGACATAAATTAACCCACTGCAATCATTTGGATTAATTTAAAGATGGATGGATGGATGCGGTTTTTGAAGCTTCGCCATGCTGACCCCAGATGATAACATGATGGCATTTAAATAATAAATTATTTGTGTTCTTAAAGGAAAGTTCACAGAAAAATGATGGACTGATGAACATGAGGGAAGATATATCGAGAAATGTTTTTAACTAAACCGATTATAAGCACCATTCCACGGAGCCCCTTAGGGGACATGGAGCAAAAATTAAATAAAGTTTAGTTTCACGTGCGCATGTGAAACTATTGCGTTTAGTTTCGTGCGCACGCGAAACTATCGCGTGCGCACATGAAAGCGAAAGTTTCACGTGTGCACGTGAAACTCTCGTGTGAAACTAAACTTAAAAAACATTCTGCCCATGAAGGTTTCACGTGAGCACGCAAAGTTTCACGTGACCACACAAAAGTTTCACGTGAGCACGCAAAAGTTTCACGTGAGCACATGAAACTAAACTTTATAATTTTTTTACTCCAATGTCACCTTAGAGGCTCGGTATCATTCACTTCCATGATTGGAAAAAAATACTATGGAAGTAAATAGGGCTCATAAACGGTTTGGTTACAAACATTCCTCAAAATATTTTCCTTCGTGTTCATCAGAACAAAGAAATTCATACAGGTTTCAAACAACAAGAGAGTAAGAAAATAATGTCAGAATTTGTAATTTTGGGTGAACTATCCCTTTAAGAAAGTCATATACATCTGGATGACATGAGGGTGAGTAATTTGGGTTAACTATTTCTTTAAGACAGTACATTTTAAAGTAATTAATTTTTTATTTAATGTTTACTCAAAAGATCGGACTCTTGGTTTTTATATAATGTGTAAAAGACTCACCAGGATTCCAGAGTAGCTGTACAGCAATGCTTACTCTTCTCCTCTCACCCCCTGACACCCCCCTCACATACTCATTCCCCACCCGCGTGTGTGCACACTGCCTCAGCCGCAACTCTGCAATGACATCATCCACCTGTGAAGGTCAAACGCACACCAGTCAAAATGCTGACAGGATTGTGACCTTTAACTGGGTGAGGCGTAAGCATATCTCAATTCCTTACCCTTTGATCTCTCTGCTCCTGGGTGAAGTGTGAGGGCAGCCGCAGTTGTGCCACAAAAGCGAGCGTCTCTCTTACTGTGAGATGCGGTAACAAACGGTCATCCTGCCGCACGTGAGCGATGTTTTTCTTTACCAGGGAGCGCGTGCAAGGTTTCTTATTGATCAAAATCTCTCCTGATTTCACAGTGCCACCCTCGTCTCGACACGTTATGATGTCCAATAAGGAAGTCTTGCCACAACCTGGTAGAACCAGCATGTTTTTTAAACGCTTTATTAAAATTTTACTAATTAAGGTTAAAGTTATTGATAGTGTACCTGAGCTGCCAATTACAGCAAGCATCTGGCCACTGTGTACACGTAGGTTTAAATCCTTAATGGCTGTTTGCTTGTTGCTGTGCATCTCCCAAGGCATCTTAAACTCTGACAGCCTCTCATACCAGGGAATCTGTGCTGCTGTGTCCACCTGTGAACAAATACAGATGAGTTATTTTGACAAATTTGCCCTGCTGAAAAAAAAACTATAGAAACCATCACATAAATTCTAATGGTTTTTATTTAAATATCATTAGGAACCATTAGCTTTAACCATTATCTAAAACCATTACAAAATTCCTTTTTGTACTGTGTTTTGGGCTTTGTTCCAGTAGGAATGGTCCCAGCACATATGAGTAGAGACCCATAGAGACTATTATAGTTACCAACATTACAAAAAAATTCTCATTAAAACCAGTAAAGGTCACATAACACACGCTGTTTCTGTTAATCTCGTGTTCTTTTTGAATATCTGTATTAAAGGAACAGTATGTAAGAAATTTATATCAATTAATCATAAAATGGCCCTGATATGTCACTAGACGTAAAGAAATCATTTTCATTTCAAATACTTATATCACTGACAACAGCGGTCCAGCCAGGATATTGTCATTTAAAAAGTGGAGTTGCAGCCCTCAACTGATGTTTATGTTATCATGTTGTGTATTGGCCACCAGTTGTGTGATTGCAGTACCAGTTTTAGCCACAAGTTTTGTGATTGCAGTACCAGTTTTGACCACAATCCTACATACTGTTCCTTTAATTCTTGGTAATCTCAATACAGCTATTCATGTTAGTTCATGATGCATTAATTCATGTTAACAGGTACAAAGCTTGATTTTAAAAATGTATTAGTAAATGCTGAAATTTACATGAACAAATACAACCTTACTGTAAATTGTTACCTTTTATTTGCACAGTAACTTCTAATCACGTGGTGTCAGGTTAATTTAGTGGATGTACTGTTTTGTTTACATAGTGTCAGTATTTCAGTGAAGTTTTTATAAGAATGAAACTCTTTCAGCAGATGTTTGCTAAAAATATAAAGAATAAATGCTTGAAAGATTTATGTCTAACCTCATAGCTGAGATTATGAACTTCCAGTTCATTGCGTCCACCACTGTAAGTGAAATACAGACTGCTGTCTTCTTCTGAAGATGAAAAAAGTCTGATGTCCCGTCCCTGTGTGTGTTGACACGTGTAGTTAAATAGCAGTCACTTATAATGCACGATAACATTGCAATATGTTTGGGTTATTTAAATTGTAAATGCCACTTATCTACACTTTTTGCAGGTTTTTAAATTACGATTACGTTTACGGTGATTACCTATTAATAAAACTGATTATGGTGATTATTTTACGATCAAATGCTAGCATATAAGAGATTGGTTATTTGCATAGTTCAGGGTTCAGTCAACAGAGTCTTTTAAACTGCATTCCAACTTTGAAAAATCAATAGTGCAGAAATAAAATAAGTATACTCTTTGTATGCACGTAAAAATGAAAACACCAGTAACATACAAGAAAGACAACTAATGAAGTGTGTAGGTTACTATAGGTTAACATTTCTGTGTGAACTTTACAGTCAGTTGTTCATGAACTCACCGTGCTCTGGTTCACAGCTGTAGAGCTATGAAGAACGCTTTGGTCCGACATAATGTAGTGGCTGAAGGATGTGTCCAGTGGAAGTGGGGTCTGTGTCCCACTGGTTTTGTTTCTTGCTTGGAGAAGTACCTGCTCCTCTTATTGTCCTGAAAAACTGAGATGAGACGGCAAAGAGAAAGCTCTATATAGCGAATGGAGCAAAGTTCTCCTGATAAGAAACACGGTTTATGGTTCTGCCTCATCTCTGCAGCATGAACGTGAAGTGTTTAGACAGCTGAGAAGTGGACCCGACTGTCACATTTAAATACTCATGAGGGTAGATTGACTATAGAAGAGAGACAATGAGTAAATCTTATTCCATGCAAGATATTTATCAGAAGAATGATTTTAGTGGATCTTTTAAAATGGAGTCTGAGATGGGGACAGCCATTGCAAACCCAAACTACACAGAACCTTCATGCTGCCTGAGTGTCAAAAACGTGTCCTATACTGTCAGGTAAGAATAAAAGGAATCTGTTGGATCATTTTCTTTACATTTATGGAAAATATTGAGTCGTATATCTCAGGTCAGACAGCAGTTTGTTAAATGTTTGGTAAGCCTTCAAACAGACATGTTCAAAACAAAATTTTTAACATGTTTAATACTTTAACATACGGTAAGCAGTTTTAGAAACAACACATGCTGTATTTTTTAAGACTTTTGTAGAGTAGTGCATTGGCTTATTGGTCTGCTATCAAACAGCTGCTGTTTATGATGACCACTGTTAATATCATTCAAAGATTTTGGAAACTGGTTTTGCAAATAGTTCAACCCAGTATCACGAAATTGCGTGACTATTTCACGCATGGACCAGCGTGACAATGTCACGCTTTGCCGCGTTTGAGCGTGAGCATGTCACGCTTTCTGTTTGTGTCGCTGTCACGTATTGGTTACTCAACTTTTTTGTCCTAATTTCTTACCATTGTCGCTTCGGTTTAGGGTTAGATTTACATAAAATGACACCCTTACCTAAACAAACTTTAACCCCAACGTCAGGTGACAATTGGTTAAAGTTTAGAAAATATAAAAGAATAAGTATTGTATCTTTTTATTTTATAAACCAATACTTAAAGTGACAAATACTTAAAGTGACATATAACACAAGCACCAAATCTAACCCTAAACCGAAGCGGATTTAGATTTTGCATATATTCAATTTAAAGTTTAGTGTACAAAATTAAATAAATCATCATCACATGTTTGTATTTTAAGGTTTTAAAATAAAACATTAAAATAATAATCTATGCCACATTGTTTATTGTAATGTTTTTATTATAAATGTCTGTAAAGTTACAGTTACTAAATATGATGGCAAAATGTGGGGATTTTTAAAACAATTGTATTCAATTTATTCTTCTATAACTGCAGATTAACAAACTTAGTGTAGTTATTAATAAATTACTCATTAATATGTATATATATTTTTAAAAATGCTTTGGTGAACCCAACTGGCTGGGTAGTAATTTAACCTATGCTAAGTTGTTTCATCCCAAAATGCTGGGTTGTTTTAACCCACTGTTGGGTAAAATATGCACATTTTTGTAATTTAATCCAATGCCTGGGGTTGTCCCTTTTGACTCAACATATATTTTTTAGACTATGCTCAATAATTCATATTATTTCTTTCATTTGCAATGCCATATGCTAACTAGTCAAACACATGATTTATAAAGATATTATTTGCATGTGTGTGTTTTAGTGAGCATGTAGGACCCTGGTGGGACCTTCCATCATATAGAAAAAAATGGACAAGGCAGATATTAAATGATGTGTCATTTCATGTGAACAGTGGTGAGATCATGGGAATTCTGGGAAACTCGGGTAAGTGACCCAAAAAATGGCGACAGAATTATGTGTAAATACTGAGTGATGTAAATATTAACTTTACATAAAGTACATATTATTTTTGTGTAATTCATAATAAATCAAACACTCTAAAAATTGAATGAGAAGTTTATGTTGATGGGTTTTATGTGTCTGATCTGGACTGAGAGTATGTAAAACTATTCAAGAATGTGATAAATGAATGTCAGAGATTTTTGTATACTGTTAAAAAGTACCAATTCTTGCGTTATGGCATGATTAAGCAGTAAACCTCTAAATAAGCAATTAACAATGACCTTTAAGATATGATTATAAAGATAATTTTTATCACATCATTGGATAAATCCTTAAAAGGTGAATAAATTCTTACTGATCTGTTGTTTAAGGTTCTGGTAAGACCACTCTTTTAGATGCTATAGCGGGAAGAATTGGGAATTCTGGTTCTCTCCTGGGAGAAGTTTATATAAATGGAAGAAAGCTTAAAAGGGATCAATTTCAAGACTGTTTCTCCTATGTCCTGCAGGTAATTTTTTTAAAGCATATTTTCAAAACAATGTGGGATTGAATACATTTGCAAAGTTTGTGTGTTTAAATGTCATCGAACTTTGCTCAGTCATAAACTATATGTGGGGGAAGTGTTTGATTAGGTAACTAGAGGTCATGTCTGCCAAGATCAGACTTAAACAAACACAGTACAGTGAGTCGGAAATTAGCTGCCGCTACACATGACTTTATAATATTATGAGCTGTTCGTGCGTATCCTCCTGTAAATAAAGATATCATTTATTGAGGATTCATCAGATTACATGTATGGCAAGTAATCTTATCAAATCTAATCTAATTAAATATTTTTCAAAGCCAAAGGTGGAGATATTCGTACAAAGGTCTCTATTACCATCTCAATCAAATGTTCTCAACTACTGTACTGTAAATGTGTTCTTAACTTTCATTAAACCTTAGCAGAGTTTTTTTTTTAAATGGGGGTATAATCTAATAAAATATCAAATTATAAGCACACATTTTTAACCTTGTGTTTAGTTTAACTTCAGCAGAGTAAAATATTTGTGACCCTGGACAACAAAGCCAGTTCTAAAGGGGACATGTCATGAAAATCTGACTTTTTCCATGTTTAAGTGCTATAATATGGTCTGAATTACAGATTTTTCTTTATGCCACAAGTCGCTCTTCAACAATTGTGTTTTATAAGGAAATTTTATTAATTTAATTTTAATCTACATGCACTGAGGGTCCCCTTACATGGAAGTTGCCATTTTGTCCCACCATGTTTCAACAGTAGGCCTAAATGTGGCAACTGCTCGTTCTGGGAAAAAAGCGAGTTTTGTCACTGCTGTATTTCGTCTTAGACAACAACATGTTTGTCCTGTGTTGACTACCGTAGCTTGTCTATGCGTTTTGCTGAATGATGGACTGAGCCGTTGATTGCAATTAACAATCTCACTGCTAGATGTCGCTAAAATCTACACACTGCACCTTTAAATACTTGTATCTTGGCCAAATATTGTCCTATCCTAAAAAAACATACATTAATGGAAGGTGTATTTATTCAGCTTTTAGATATGCATAAATCGATAACAAGACTTAAACTCCAGATACAGAAAAGAGAACAAATTATACCTACTTCAAATAAGTGCACTTTATCAATAATAATGAAACCGTTTTTCTATAGTACTTTTAAAAGTTGCAACTCAAAGCATTTACAAGAGTAAACATTAAAATACACTAAAATACAAAATTTACAATCAAATTACAAAATAATCACATAAAATTGTAATGTCCACTACACTTAAACTAACACATTTTGTTGATACCACATGTACATCATCATATCATCACATATACACTCACCTAAAGGATTATTAGGAACACCCGTTCAATTTCTCATTAATGCAATTATCTAATCAACCAATCACATGGCAGTTGCTTCAATGCATTTAGGGTTGTGGTCCTGGTCAAGACAAATCTCCTGAACTCCAAACTGAATGTCAGAATGGGAAAGAAATGTGATTTAAGCAATTTTGAGCGTGGCATGGTTGTTGGTGCCAGACTGGCCTGAGTAGTCTGAGTATTTCACAATCTGCTCAGTTAGTGGGATTTTCATGCACAGCCATTTCTAGGGTTTACAAAGAATGGTGTGAAAAGGGAAAAACATCCAGTATGCGGCAGTCCTGTGGGCGAAAATGCCTTGTTGATGCTAAAGGTCAGAGGAGAATGGGCCGACTGATTCAAGATGATAGAAGAGCAACTTTGACTGAAATAACCACTCGATACAACCGAGGTATGCAGCAAAGCATTTGTGAAACCACAATACACACAACCTTGAGGCAGATGGGCTAAAACAGCAGAAGACCCCAACAGGTACCACTCATCTCCACTACAAATAGGAAAAAGAGGCTACAATTTGCACAAGCTCACCAAAATTGGACAGTTGAAGACTGGAAAAATGTTGGCTGGTCTGATGTGTCTCGATTTCTGTTGAAACATTCAGATGGTAGAGTCAGAATTTGGGGTAAACAGAATGAGAACATGGATCCATCATGCCTTGTTACCACTGTGCAGGCTGGTGGTGGTGGTGGTGTAATGATGGGGGGGTTTTCTTGGCACACTTTAGGTCCCTTACTGTAGTGCCAATTGGGCATCGTTTAAATTCCACGACCTACCTGAGCATTGTTTCTGACCATGTCTATCCCTTTATGACCACAATGTACCCATCCTCTGATGGCTACTTCCAGCAGGATAATGCACCATGTCACAAAGCTCGAATCATTTCAAATTGGTTTCTTGAACATAACAATTCACAAAAAGAACATGAGTTCACTGTACTAAAATGGCCCCCACAGTCACCAGATCTTAACCCAATAGAGCATCTTTGGGATGTGGTGGAATGGGAGCTTCGTGCCCTGGATGTGCATCCCACAAATCTCCATCAATTGCAAGATGCTATCCTATCAATATGGGCCAACATTTCTAAAGAACCTTGTTGAATCAACGCCATGTAGAATTAAGGCAGTTCTGAAGGCGAAAGGTGGTCAAACACAGTATTAGTATGGTGTTCCTAATAATCCTTTAGGTGAGTGTAGAACACCAGAAATCACTTTTTGGTAAACTGTTTAATAAATGGTTTTAAATGGTTACATACAGTTCTGCTTTTTTACTTGTCTCTCAGAGTGACAATCTGTTGAGCTACCTGACAGTGGAGGAAACCCTGACATACACCGCTCAGCTTGCTTTAAGACATCACTCTGCTGAAGCCATATGCAAGAAGGTGAGTTCCTCCCCATCACTGCTCACCTGCACTTGTCTCATATTTGAAGAAAATAATCAGATGAAGCTTAATCAATACCTCAGGTGTCTACAGCTACAAAACAATAAACGTAAGATACTGTACAGTGGAGACAGTATCATTTCTATTTGAAAACACCTAAACCCTGTGTGACTTGTAGGTAACTGCAGTCATGGCAGAGCTGAGTTTAGGACACGTGGCTCACAGCGTGATAGGGGGACGCATTTTCCCTGGTATTTCGGGTGGAGAGAGAAGAAGGGTCTCCATCGCCAGCCAGCTTCTTCAGGACCCCAGTAAGTGGATGGCAGTGTTTATATCATTTGGTCTTTGATGAGTTCATTTGCAAATCTTTGAATTTTGATTTGTGAAAAAATTAGACTCAACAAAGATATTTTGGAGATAAATGTGAGAATACTGGAGTGTTTTCTCAGGAGAAGCCAGAATTTCCATTTGATCCTCATCAGATCTCATAGATGTTTAACAGAAACGGTTATCAAATTCAATTTCTCAGGCTCACTCGGCTGAGACGTGTCAATATTAACACATAGTATAATGTTTGTTTTGGCATTGTGCACAAACACTTCCTCTCTCAGATAATGTAAACCTCACATATGCATGCACATAAAATAGACTAAATCGTTTTAATAGTGCTATTAAAATTCAGTGTAACCAGCACAGCAACCCAAAGCCCCTTGAAGGATTACTAAGATGCGAAGTAGAATATTAAAAGAAAAAGAGGCGGAGCTATCACATTTTTAATATTAGGTTGAGGTCAATGGTGGTCCCTCTAGAGCCTTTATCTGGTCTTTTGGACCTTTGGGCCTACTGGGACCATAGACTAAGGATTAGTCAAGACCACTCCAAATTAAACATAAACCAGCAATTATGAGTGGCATTCATCTGCAGTCAAGCAGTAAATGAATTAATCAGCCAATTCATTTGACTCTATCTTTAAACAAAGAATAATCTGTTACCTATAAATCATAACCAATATAATTACTTCAATTAAAAAGTTGCCTCTCAAAGGACATAAAGTGCACTTCAAGAAAGTTTCTCATGCATTTTTCTTTTTTAACTGTTCTGTTTTTCTGTTATGTAATTACAGAAGTGATCCTTCTGGATGAGCCTACCACAGGATTGGACAGCATGACGGCCAATCAGATTGTGGTGTTGCTTGCCGAACTGGCCAAAAGGGATCGAATAGTCATAGTGACCATTCATCAGCCGCGGTCAGAACTTTTCAGAGTGGGTACAAAAAAGATAGCTCTTAGATTCCCTATACAATTTTAAAAAGATACTCCAGCAAAATATCAATATATCCCCATGATTTACTCACTCTCAAGAAATCCGAGATACATATCACTTCCTTCCTGTAAAAATAGCTATTTGGCAATCACAGTTTTGAGGGCTGTGATGTAAAGATGATTTTCTGTTTAAAATGTATTCTATATTTAGTACAAAAACAGGGCATACATTTGTAGTGTGTTTGTTTTATAAAGCTCGACACAAAGTCATATGACAGACATACAGTATATTATCTACAGATCTTCAATAGAATCGCGATCATGAGCAAAGGAGAACTGGTGTTTTGTGGACAGCCTGAAGAGATGGTTGATTTTTTCAGCAGCTGTGGATACGAATGTCCTGAGTACTGCAACCCCTTCGATATTTATGGTAGGAAACCCAAAACTCTTCATTTTTGTTCTCTCTATACTGTACATAAGCCTACACTTAAGTGTGGTGATATAAGTCATTTACCTTTACTGATTCAAAATTTAATTAAATTCCACTTTATTGTTGAAATTTCTTCCAAAATATGTCGTACATCCCACAGCGTTTTCTGTCACTAACAACAATGACAATATACTCATACTGTACACATCCAACTACACTCCTCTACCATAGATATGTAAGGCTAGATGTGTTACGGCGGAGTCTCTAACGTCATCACCTGGCGGCCATCTTACCACAGGGCGATAGCTCACTCGTAGCATTGTGTTTTAATGGTGCATTTACTTTTAAATGACCATAACTCAATTTTACCGATTTTCAAATGGTTGGGTTTCTTACAAATGTTATTAACGTAGCTATAATTCTGGATGCTTTAACATTTCAAAAAAAATTTAGTATAAGTATGCAGTGTCATAGGTACATCTTTGACGTTTATAACAAACCAAACCATTTGAAAATCTGTAAAAAACTAAGCAAGTTATGGTCAATTAAAAGTACATGTACCATTAAAAACACAATGCTACGGGTGAGTGATCGCCCTGTGGTAAGATGGCCGCCAAATGCGGACGTTCCACTCAATTGGCCAGCAGCGCGGGCGAGACATCTAGCCTTTATTATACATATCTATGTCCTCTACCCTCACTCCTCAGGCCTACTTAGATCCTCACTTATAATTTATTAATTATATCAAATATAGTAAACAGCCGAAGTTTAAATCTATGAATTTTGATTGACAGTTGATATGACCTCTGTGGACACACGCTGCAGTGAGAGGGAGGCTGTTACCTATAGCCGAATGCATGACATCACATCAGCCTTTTGCAGCTCAGACATCTATAAAGACATGCTGGAGAGGATCGAACACAGCTGCCAAAGACCAGACAAACCCATGATCCCCTTCAAAAGCAAAGAGTCCCCCAACTGCCTTTCCAAACTGACCGTTTTGCTTAGGTACACGTGCACCTGACAATGAATGCTTAAAAGGATAGTTCACAAAAAAATGTCAATCATAAAACTATAGATAGGATATCTATTATGCATATGTAGTAGAATAAACTATTTTTAATGCATTTCCTTCTTTCTTTTACACACTTTTATTCATGCATGCAGGAGGACTGTCCGTAATATGTCTCGTGACAGAATGGGGATTCTCATGCGCCTCTCTCAGAATCTGATCTATGGTCTCTTCATTGCTTTTTTTCTAATGAAACTGGAAATTGATGTAGCTAAAGGTGCTGTGCAAGACCGAATCGGCATAATCTACCAAGCCATGGGTGCTTCACCCTATACTGGCATGCTGAATGCTGTGGCTCTGTGTGAGTACTGTATCCCATCCAGAAAGCATTCCAGTCTTTTAAGCATTTTTTCATGATTTTAGGAAAGGTGAATATATAGCATAGATTGAGTTCATGAAAACATAATTCATGTGTTTCTCTCTCTGTCATTTACATATCAGTTCATGGCTGATAAGAGATCACATTTCACTGTAGTTGTTGACCAGATAAGAGAGATACAAACAGAAAAAAAGGTGCAGGATGTTCCCTACAACGTACATAAATATTGCTTGACCTTGGATCTTTTGAGATAGCACTACAAATTTGTATGCAAAACTGTATTAAACAGAAAGTGTCGGATAAGTATGGAAAAACGTGTAAATGCCATATGTCCATTATCTTCCTGATTAAAGATCTATTGTTTATTTTTTAACAGTTCCTGCTTTAAGGGCCATTTCTGATCAGGAAAGTAAAGACGGCTTGTACCAGAAATGGCAGATGTTTCTAGCTTATATTATTCATATTCTTCCCTTCAGTATAATCAGTGTCTTCATCTTCACCTCTTTCTTATACTGGTAAGTAAGGCTACAGTAAATGTAAAGTTACTTGAGTTCAGTACTACTTTGTAGGTCAGGTGTTACTAGGGTTCAAATATGGGTTATTCTCCTGAAAATCTTTTTAATCCGTCACTTGCTATTTCAATGGTTCTTGACTGGATTCTGTTTCTTTATGTGCATTTTAGGACTGTTGGCATGAATCCAGATCCCTTGAGATTCCTATGTTTTTCAGCGGTGGTCCTGGTGCCTCATGTTATAGGAGAACTCCTAACATTGGTCTTGTTGGGTGTTGTTCAAGACCCCAACATGGTTAACAGTGGGGTAGCTCTACTCAATGTAGCTGGTATCATGCTGGGCTCTGGCTTTCTAAGGTAGAGAAGTGATTTGGGAAATATGCAACTTATATTTAAATTAATAATATTCTTTATTGTTACAAAGGCAACTATGGCTGTTAAATTTATTTAGATTTTTTCCAATATAATAAAACATGCAGTATTGGTTTAATGTAAATGAGAATAAAAAAAGAAGGCTCATAAATATCTTTTTAAAAATGTCACCTGTTATAATCCTAAGGAGTTTTAAGCAAATGCCTGTGGTATTCCAGTGGTTGAGTTATCTAACCTTTCAGAGGTATGGATGTGAGCTTCTGATCGTCACTGAGTTTTATGGTCTGAACTTCACATGTGGTAAGACAACTTCTCATTCTTCTCAATTATTGAATCCTGCACAGGTATGGTATAAGTTGCATATAATCTGCATTTACCTTGAGATTCTCTGACCATCTGATCATTGCTTTTGCATAGCACCTTTACCTGGTTTGCCTGGATCATGTTTAATAGAAAGTGGCAATCAGATTATAAATGAAGGCTATCCAGGAGCCCCCTCTCGCTACACACAAGACTTTCTTCTGCTCTATGCATTCCTCCCTGCACTCGTCATACTGGGAATCATCACCTTTAAGATACGAGATTACCTCACCAGACGCTGAGCTTTTTTAGTGTTTGTGTGATTGCAAGATTGCAATGACAATAAAATATTAGGCCTGTTGAATGCTTTATTCTGATTGGTTGAGAAATCTTCCATGGGTGTTGATTATTTTTCTGTAAATCACACAGCTGACCTGTGAAATGTTTTAAAATAACCACCAGAACAATGTCTGTGGTAACTGTGATATAAGCGGAATAATTTAATTTCCTTTGAATTATTTGAAAATAATTACACCATTACCAACTTGGGTGTGCATTATTTTCGAATAATTCAAAGGCTTGTCGTCAATTATTCCTTACACAAGTTATATTTGGGATATTGTACATCATATTAAATAAAACTGTGTAAGCCACAACATCAACATGAAATCAACCTGCAATTTATCTGCAATTACTGTATATATTTTCTCAACAATTGTAAATATATATATATATATATATATATATATATATATATATATATATATATATATATATATATATATATATATATATATATATATATATATATATATATATATATAATTTATAATGTGACTGTACATATATTTACATTGTGTTATACACAATACATGTTTAATAATAAATGGAAAATAATGCAAATATAAGTTATATTATTTTACCTAGAATGGGTTCTTTTTTATGGGTGTGTTACTTATTTTAAAAGGCTTTGTCAAACAAAGACGTCAGAAGAATGTGATTATAACCAAGGTAAACAAATGTTCAGAACTGGATAGACAAAATGTCAAACTTTAGTACCTATCAATGAAAAAGATATTGTAAAAGAGTAATTTTATCATGCATGTTTTCTTTCTGAAAAAAATTCTAATGCAGTGGTTCTAAGACCTTCTATTTCCCACAACAATATTTGAAGCCCCCCCCCACTCACAATTTATACCAAATAAAGTATACTGCTTGACATGTTATCTTGATTTTCTTGTTGTTTTAATTTTTTTATGCTTGTTGTGTCTTATTTTAAATTATTTAAAATATTTAAATATTTTATTTAGTCATATATTTAAAAAAGTCATCTTCAAGAGCACCAATGGTCCGATTCATGATTTACATTTCCTTTGGTGTGTAAGTGTGTATTAGTTCATGTTAATGATATGCAAAAGGTACATACCGCAAAGTAAATGATGATGCGAGTTATCGTCTCCAACGTACATCTCTTTTCTTGGACTACAGCAAACATACAGACTGTAGCCAAAAGTTTACTTCTTGGGATTGGTGACATAGAGTAGACCGACATTTCCTCCCGCTTGGACTCACAGCCTGTAAGTTAACTCCTGTTAGTTAGCACTGCATTGTGCACGAATCTTTCAAACATGGTAAGGAGTGTCGCATTGTTGTTGTTTTTCAGCAGTGTACCATTATAAGGGTAACTAAAATATTTCTGGGGTGGTTTCACACAAATGTAAGATTGGCACCACAATAAAGTTCTGCAGGGATGATATTTAAGCTGGATAAAATAAGATGTGTTTAATAAAAGTTTATGACACTTACAGGTTTTGTACAAGAAAATTTTCATAGATGAACACAACTTTTATAAATTTAGATTTTTATATTTCTAGTAAATGCATTTACTCTTCAAAATTATTAAAATTTGTATTTATATGTGAAGATTAACTTGTTTGGACAAAACGTGTAGTGTCTTTAAATGTTGTTAAACACACAGTTTATTTTTGCAATAATCCAAAAATCTATAGAATTTTTTTTTTTCGAGGGAACCAGTGTGCCACTAACTTCCGGATTGTCCTGCGGTAAAAAAAAACGTCATCCTGCGGCACTCATGCAAGTAGTGATACATTCTAAAGCATTTTAGAATATATTATACAGCATATTATAATTTTTAGCTGTGTTACCTTTTACCAATTCTTAAAGCTTATATGTGTGTAAACTGAGAAGAAGAATGTGAAGTGCTGGCAAAAATCAATCTCCCATAATGCACTTACCGACTAACTTACATCATCAAACAGCGACGTTACCCCTCGCAACAGAAAGCGTTCGCGACAGTCTGCAAGCATCAGAGGACATAAAACATTTTAATCTAAGATAAGTTCCCCGATTAAAGCAACCGTAAAATATAACTATTCGAGAAACAAGATTTGGTCATGCCTAAAATAAGGTAAGTTCTGACTCGAGTTATTATAAACGATAACGATTTTATTATTAGATTAAACACAACGGGAATGGCATTTCTGCCTTAAACATGCTGGACATTGCTGCCTTTATAATATCGTTTACCAGCTCGGACACGTTATGGGATGTGGCTGCGGCGGAGGTTCGCAAAAGGGAGAACAGGGCCGATGCTGAAGAGGATTGTGAGGAACACGGGCACCTTCTCACTGACAGAACGGTTTTCTTTATGGGCAGTAAAGCAGGGGTACGTTATGCATGCCTTTATCAAACTAAACACTGCTGCTGTCTATAGTTATAATGATGCGTGCATGTACAGACCTCGAAGCTATTGTCAACAAGCACCAATATTTCACAATGCACTATTTGTTTTAGGGTAAAACAACAATATTGCTGAGGTTTCTCGACAGGTGAGCTTGAGCTTGAGGATTTACACTTTTCACATTTGAATTAAGTTTTTAACATCCAGCATGTCACCTCACATTTGTGTTTTCCCTTAAACCAGAGATGAAGCACCTAAACCTACTCTTGCACTGGAGTACACTTTTGGTAGACGGGCAAGGGGTCACAATACGGTATAAGCTAAAATATCATCCTTACTTTTCTTAAACGTTCAAGATACGTGATTGTCTTCTAGTTATGTTAATGTTTACTCTACTGTCTGCAGCCTAAAGATGTAGCTCATCTGTGGGAACTGGGAGGAGGGATCTCTTTATCAGACCTAGTTCAGATTCCCATAACAGCTGATAATCTCAGGTTTGACTTACTTCACACTGTATTTTATTCATATTTACACATTTTAAGTGGAGAGAGTGATATCAATAAAAAGCAAAGATTTATGTTTATTTATACAGTACATTGTCTGTGGTACTTGTTTTGGATCTGTCTAAACCCAATGCCATGTGGGAGACCATGGAGAGGCTTCTTGGTTCAGCTCGAAACCATGTGGATAAAGTTTGTTCATTACCTCAAAAGACAGGAGAATCCATATCCAGCAAACAACAAAGGCAGAATAGAGTCCCACGTGTCCTTCACAAGGACTATCCGGTGAGATGTGTGAATAGCACAGAAATTGAATTTAGTTAGCAAAATATGTACATTAGTGCAGTTTCTAATGATAAACATACTCTCTTTTCAACAGGACAGAGAGCTTATTAGCCCTTTCCCTGTTCCTCTTCTCATAATTGGAAGCAAGTTTGACATCTTTCAGGTAAAAATTTCAGAGTAAATACATAATGTTCAAAATAAATCTATTGATTTATTTATCTGTTTGTATTAAACTCCATTTAGGAATTGGAATCAGAGAAAAGAAAAGTGATCTGTAAGACTCTACGCTTTGTAGCCCACTTTTATGGAGCATCATTGATTGTAAGATAACATTTTACTACAGTTTGCAATTTGTACACTATGAGAGATCAATCATATTTTTGCAACGTTGACTTTATATTTCTTTTGCGGCCCAGCTTTACTAAAAAAAACTGTTTATTTCTGTTTTCTTATGTTAATGTTTTAATGTTCATAGTTCACCAACAGCAAATCAGAAGGGACGATGTCTAAAGCCAGAAGTTTTATTAATCAGCTGGCGTTTGGGACTGAAAAACCGTACAAAGTTTTCATTCCTCTCTTGAACTTCAGATTTGAAATATTCTTCTGAGATATGACAAATAATGTGTTGTTTTATCTTTTATATTGTTTTAGAAAGTCAATATCTACAGATCCCAGCAAGCCTTTGATTATTCCAGCTGGTTTAGACTCCCTCAGTCAGATTGGTAACACACCTGTATTTACTGTATAATATAATGGTAGTTACAAATCATGTTGTAGTTCATGAAATGTCACGGAGTGACAACTCTGTACAGTATGTATATGTAGCATGTTACAAATGTAAGACAAACAATACATCATCTCATTATTAACCCACCATTATTTTTATATAAAGAGCTCAGATGCTAAAGCTGCTAAATGCCACCTCCATCAAAAATTAGATACTTTGCCTAATCTCAGTTTCAGAAATTCCAGTTTGTTGGCAAAATCTACTAAACGCCACAATGATTTTTTTATTTTACAACTATTGATTTATAATTGTATTTAATAACATTTTCATTGCTACTAAACTGAACCTACTCCTCATTTACAAGAAAACACATCAGAGCTCTTTAGATACAAGTAAGCTTTTATGTAGGTGGTGGTCATTGTATTTTTAAATGACTGTTTCTTCTAGGTCCCCCTGTAACATCTGATATTGATATTGGAGCCCTACATGCCAAAAACCCCTTTGACCTTTGGAAAAAGGTTTTTGAAAGGGTTTTTCCACCAAAGGTACATTTTGCTATTTAAAAAAACAACACACACAAAGATTTCATAAAACATAAATGTTTTCTGAAACTTTCATTTCAGAACGTCGAGGAATATACAGAGTTGAAGGATCCTGTAAAAGACCCCCAGTACAGTGAGCCCCTTATAGATTCAATGAGAGCACAAAAAGACCAGGTATGAACCCAGTACAATCTGCACCGTCTTCAAATGTTTAGTTAATTTAATAACACACCTAACATTGTATTGTCCTCTATTAACCTGTGTCTGGTGATGTTTTTATATTACCCTGCACTAAAGCTGTCTGTATTGGGCTGTACTTTGCTTTTGTTTGAAACATGTGAACGAAAGTTACCCCTGCAACATACACTATTTGTCTTTGCCCTTTAATAGTCTTTCACCTACTGTACTTTATACTGTAGTGTTGTAGTATCAGACCATTACAGACATCGGTACAGCAGGTCAAGACAGAATCTGCAAATTCTCCTGGAACATGTAAAAATATGGCAAATGAAACTCATAGCTGAAAGCGTAATTTAATTTAAATTAAATATTAAAACATTACACTGTAAAAAATGTCTGTAGAAATGACAGTATTACTGGGTATTACTGGCAACTAGCTGCCAGTAACTTACTGTAGATTTTACATTTATGTTATTTAACTTGTAATAGTTTGTTTAAAGTTAAATGAACATGAAATATTTTCAGTCTTTATCTTCTACAGTAAGTTACTGGCAACCAGCTGCATAATTGTATTATTAAATGTAATATAAAATATTAAACTTTGTGTGTTCATATGTTTATTAAATATATTTGCAAATTTGATCACACTTCCAACTGCGGGTTTCATGTAACACATTTGACCATGCGTCTGAAGATTTTTGCAGGTGTAGATTTGATCAACAAATAGGTCATTAAATGTACCCACACTGTAAAAATTCCTTGTTGCACTTAAGTTTTTGGGTTTAATAAACTTTACAATTTTTTTTTGCTCTTTTCTTGACCGGTGAGAAGTTGCTATAAATTATTAAAAAAAATAAAGTTGGAATAACTTGAGCTAATTCAACTTTATTTGTTATTGTTTATAGCAACTGCTCACTAGTCAAGAAAGTTGAAATTAATTGTAAATTTTAAACTTTAAAATTTAAGTTAAACAAAGATTTTTTATACAGTGCACTTTGTGGAGCGTAATTGTACTAGTATGTCTCTCAAATTGCAGTTTTTAAAACTTAAAATTGTAATGTAAATTATATTAATACATGCCTTTAATGTCACTTGTTTACAGCAAATTTAGTTTATAGCATGTTTATGCTATAAACGCCAGACCCTTCTATTCAATTCAATTTTATTTATATAGCGCTTTTCACAATAGTTAATTGTTTCAAAGCAGCTTTACATTTACAAAGCATAGAAAAACGAGCATAGTAATAATTTAACGTATACAGTAAAGTAGTAAGTTAAAGGAATAGTCTACTCATTTTCAATATTAAAATATGTTATTACCTTAACTAAGAATTGTTGATACATCCCTCTATCATCTGTGTGCGTGCACGCAAGCGCTGAAGCGCGCTGCGATCGCAGTTAGCTTAGCCCCATTCATTCAATGGTACCATTTAGAGATAAAGTTAGAAGTGACTAAACACATCAACGTTTTTCCTCTTTCAGACGAGTAGTTATACGAGCAAGTTTGGTGGTACAAAATAAAACGTAGCGCTTTTCTAAGCGGATTTAAAAGAGGAACTATATTTTATGGCGTAATAGCACTTATGGTAGTACTTCGACTCGGTGCAGTAACACCCTCCCTCTCCCATTATGAGAGTGAGAAGGGGAGCGGACTTTTCAGGCGAGTCGAAGTACTCCCAAAAGTGCTATTACGCCATAAAATATAGTTCCTCTTTTAAATCCGCTTAGAAAAGCGCTACGTTTTATTTTGTACCACCAAACTTGCTCGTATAACTACTCGTCTTAAATAGGAAAAAAGTTGATGTGTTTGGTCACTTCTAACTTTATCTCTAAATGGTATCATTGAATGAATGGGGCTAAGCTAAATGCTATCGAAGCGTCGCAGCACGCTCCAGCGCTTACGTGCACGCACACAGATGATAGAGGGATGTATCAACAATTCTTAGTAAAGGTAATAACATATTTTAATATTGAAAATGAGTAGACTATTCCTTTAAGCCAAAATTGGCGGACTCTCCAGGGGATGAAAAAACCCCCTAGGGGAAAAACCCTCCTGGCTAGTCCACGGGGAAAACTCCTAGGAGGGAAAAAACCCTTGAGAGAGATACATATATATTTATATATATATAACTACTATCGGGGTATGTGAACGGGTAAGCAAATTAAACTGGTTCCGACGGTGGTCGCTGGTCAGGCACCGGCTGGGCATCTCGTAGAAGGACGGGTAAGTAGATCAACGTTGTGATGACCTTCACGGTTGCAGGAACTGGGTCTGTTTATCTCATTGTCCTCAGGGACGAGGACGAGACAGGGACTAAAATAAATGTAAGAGCTGTCCAAACTGAAAACAACCTGCACGCACATATCTTAAAATACATCAGTGCCCTTTGTTTTGCCTCAAAATGCACACCAGTAATGTTTCGTAAGGCATTTTTTTAAAAACTAGTTATATTTCCTAATTAAACTGAGACCTAGTCCTGGTTTAATCTAATCCCTGTCCGTGAAACCACCCCCTAATGTATTTGAGTGAAATATTGAATTAATCTCCTATTGATGTGCTTTATTTATGAAAGAGGTCACATTGCATTTTTGTCTCTTTTCTTAGGAGCTGGAGCAGTACAAACGACAGCAAGCAAAGTCCTGGAAAAGTCTGGAACTTGACCCCTAGATTTCCCTTAGCTGCCCTCCAGAAGCTAAACTCAGCATTGTAGTACATTGTGTCACATGGACTTTGTAACGTTTGACAGGAGTTGAAGTATGCACAAGTGATATATTTACTGTCTATTATATAGATGCATTTTTGTAGAATAAAAAGAATATATACAGGACACTGGGCTGCATAACGGTTGATCGCGATGGATGGTTTGCAGAGTAGAGGTTTTTGTTTATTTTATCATATGTGTGTGTGTGTACTGTATATAATAATTATGTATATATGTATAATTTTAAGAAAAAATATATTAAGTATACCTATTTATATATATATATATTATCAATATACAAATGTTTATACATATTTCTTTAATATATGCATGTGTATTTATATACATATTATTATTCACAGTACACATACATATGTGATGTAAACAAACTTTTATTCTGCAAACGATTAGTCGATTACTCGTTATGCCGCCCTATGTCAGATTAAACAGTCCCCAGCAGTCACTGGGGCAGTACGAAAAGTACACCTTTGTACCCAAAGAGGTCATATTAGTACCTCAGATGTACATACTGGTATCAACGAGTGCATATTAGTAACTGAAAGGTACACATCCGTAAGGACCTTTTTAAAGGAACCTGCACCAGTGACAGCTAGGGCCCATTTTTTGCTACAGTGTAATGTAAATGTGTAAAATGTTAAATCTTTGTATCTCTTTGTCAATTTGTTTTGTTACATAGTATACTTTATAAAAGTAAAACATTGAATGCATACAAATTGTTTTTATGCACATAGATTTGCACATTAAAGCGTACCTTCATGAATATCACATTTGTCAAACCAGACACAATACACAGCCTAACTTCCAAATTAAACAAAAAAACTTTTATTCAATGTTGTTTACCCCTTTTGTTTACTAAGAGTATGCAAAACATTCTTAAAAAAGTGCCATTACAATAAAATGTATTCAAATAAAAATAAATAAAACACATATTCAAAAAAAAAAAGAAAAAAACACTGATATGATACACAATGTGTAAACTACCCAGGGAAAATTGATGTACCAAGCACGTTGTCATACACAGGTTATGTTTGTATGCAAGAGAGAAGTCTCACCACAAAGGTGTTTTGACTGGGCATATTGGAATATAGTGGTGTCATGATCTTCCGTTTCACATTAAACTTTTTTAATGTGTACTGTGCACTTAGTGACATCATCCAAAACATAAAAAGTCCCACTGGATGTATTTAGTCCTAAGTACCTAACTGTACTATTATCTAATAGTCTAATAGGCTTTATGCCCAGCTGCACTACTTCCTGAACTTCAGCCAGCTCCTTGTTTCCTGTCTGCCACCACTGGACAAACCGAACAATCCAGGTGTGTCCGATTGTTGTTGTTGTGACTACTGAGGTCAGGCACACCTGGATTAATCAGCCCGTCCAACAATGGCAGACAGGAAAGTAGTGCAGCTGGGCATAAAGCCCACTACATTATATGTACGAAATAGTCTTCTAAGGGGCATAAAAAAAGAAAGTCCAGGTATGTGGTTCAGGTTTACTTTTATCCCCCCTTAAAATACAGAAAAGCAGCAGAAGAAATTTGTGTATACAATAAACACACAAAAAGATGAAACATGTTTTTATGAAAAGAAGGCTACATGTAGTATGTATCGGAGCGCCATGAAGTCATCCATAGTATGTCTACATTATGCAGGATATGCCGGAGAAACTTAGTACACACTTCGCTTACAGTACAGTCATAAGGCTGATTCAGCTCTCAACAGTGCTGATCAAAGCATGGATGATCAAGATTTTATCAGGGTGCGGTTTACCGAACCATTAGTGCATCGGCCTGCGTGGAGTTTGGTTCAATTTGCATCAAATAGTATTTAGGTTTCTCAAAAATAACATTTCCCAAATTGTAAATGCACAAAATGTATTGCCTAAAAAGTTACAGTCCTTCAAAGATATTCTGTTATATTTGATAAACCGTATTGTAAGTTATTAAGTGAAAGTAAAGCTCAGGGAAGAGCAGACAGGCACTGGAGTTGCGTTGTATCCGGTCACAAGAGATCAGTCTGGCAGTTTATTGGCCCTTGGATGGCCGCTTGCCTGCTGTCACATGCAGCTGTGTGTGTGTGTGTTTTTTTTTTAGTCAGTCCAGATACGCAGGTCTGATCCTAAAGGCTACACACTACAGGGTGGAAACAACAAACATTCCCCATACATAATCCTCGAAAGGCTTCATAGGGATACATTAAACAGTACACAAACATTGAAGATCCATTCAGGAACAAGTTACGTATGTAGTTTTATTAGTCCAGTTTGCTTTTAATTGCAAGCGATCATTTGCTAGCGATGGCACTCTCCTCTCCAGTGGGGTGTGTGCGGTTAAAATTGAGTCCCACGCTGGGTAACTCTAGGCTGGGGCTGGTTATGGTCATTGTTGCTTGGGAGGCTCCATTAGTGGGCAGAGGTCCCCATTTGCTCTGAGAGACGGGGCTGGTTCTGGGTTTGGGGGTTGTAGGACTTGTCAAGCCGAGGTTGGTCAGAGCATCAAGGGTTCCATCAGGGTCCACCATCACATTTATAACTGTAGGGATGAACAAATATATCAGAATGATTGCAATTATTGTGTTTACTTCATGTTTAGTAGTTCAGTAGACTACTTACCCGCAAGCTGCTTTTCTACCCTCTTGAGCTCTGTTAGTATAGAGGAAATTTCCTAAATTGAAAACAAAATGATTACATTAAAGAATAAGTACAGATCTATTACAATAAAAGGGCCATGACATTAGGAATCAATTTTGCCTTGATCATTTGACATATAGACGGTTTCATCGGGCGCACTTGCGGTGACGCGATAAGCGTCTGGTCCGAACTTTACTTCCGGTTTCTGTTTGTTTAATGATCTGACTATTTGCTGAAACTAAACTCTTAAACAAATACCTTGTCGAAAATAATCTATGTGTTGTTTATTTAGCTTGTTATATAAATAAACTACTTTAAAAGGACTTTGTTGTTATTTATTCTTCGCAGAGTTTACCGGAAGTTACGTGATGACCACGAAAGCCGTGTGTTTATGTTGTCTATAGATGGTTTCAGCAGTAACAAACAAAGTAAAAAACATGTAAATTACCTTAGTTAAAATCATATCTAAAGATTATTAAGTTTACACTGAGCTCACGTTACTGTTTAAAATGTGTAGGTAACTATTCAATGTATACAATGTTAACTATTTGTTATTAACAAAACATTTGATATTTTCGACAAAGTATTTGTTCCGGAGTTCAAGTTTAGCCACTAGCCAGACCATTAAAACAAACAGATGCGTAACCGTGGCAACGCGCATGTGTCCGATTAAACATCTATAGACGGTTTCATCAGATGCACATGCGATGACGCGATTACGCGTCTGGTTTTCTAAGTAATCTACGTGTTGTTTATTTTGCTTGTTATAAGGACTTTGTTGTTATTTATTCTTAGCCGAGTTTACCGGAAGTTAAGTGTTGACCATTACAGATGCTTGTTTATGTTGTTACTGCTGAAACCATCTATAACAGGTCCAGAGAAAGACACCGCACATCATTGGCTCCGCCCACCAGCATTCAGTCAGACTATTGTTTTGTTAGAAACTCGCTGATATTGTATTGATAATCTGTGCTCATAGTTGGTGCATTATTTAGGGATGGATCACACATAAGTTTCTGGCTGTGGCAGGCGTCTATTTGTATTGTTTCTATGGGCAGTGAGCGTTTTGCTCGCCAAAGGCGCTCTGAGCACCTGAAGTTGAAAAAGTCAACTCTGAGCAGAAAAGCGCCCCAACGTCATACACTTTTTTCCATTGTCCAATCAAATGAGGAGAGACAGGGTATATGCAGGAATGATAGAGATGAATTTACTACCTTTTTTACCACCTCCAAAATATTTTTTACCACCAACACGACATAAAGCAGCAGCCCATTATTTGGGGGTGTGGGAGGGATATGCAAAGCACCACTTACTATAAAGTATAAGTGTCACACCCATTATACATATTAGGTACACTAATGTTTAATTGTAATCATTAAGTGTTGTTGATGTCAATTTAGTTTTTTTTACAAATAATTCAGAGTTTGTTCTGTTCACAGTCATAGCTCTAAAACAGTATAAATACGAACCCTGAACGAGCAAGTCGAATCAAACTCGTGTACAATTCGACGTACAAATCTTACAAAGGTAGAAAAGTGATTTAGTTAAGAGGAGTGAGAGATTTTACCTCAAGAGTGACAGACTGGAGCAAAATTTGGTAGCTTCCCCTTTAAGACACATGCATTTTCTCTTTTAGCTGTTTACTTTCTTTTAAGATCTAAATGGATGCGTTTATGAGGAAACTTGCAAAAGCTGGGAATTTTGACACATGTGTGTATTTACCGCGGCAAAAATACTCACAAGCACAATGAGAAGCAGATGCCCGGCTTGAACGCTCCTTTCAAACAGAAACAGCGTGCGCATATAGCAATGTTGTTTGTGTTTCAATGGCTTAAAATCACATAATTTAAAACTGCGGTGCTCACTCAGGTCCTGTTAGCACCGTATGTATATTTTTAAACTATGCTAGACGAAGTTAAAACATGGAGACACAAATATTAAGCAAAAAAAAAATAATTACTACCAAGTCAAATTGCGTTTGTTCCAGAGTCCACGATGTTTGAAAGCCAATGTTGATATTTGAAATCACCTAAACAAACACGCCCCTACCCCAATAGAATCTGGATCTTCGGTTGATAGACCCGCCCCACACATACGCAACCCGGCAAGGATGTCGGTAGTAGACACGCTCCTTACTGCTGATTGGCTATAAGTGTGTTTTGGTAGTCGGCCCGTCTCCTTTTCCAAAGCGTTTTTCAAACATCGTGTACTCCGCCTTTAATTTAAGAAGATTTTTTTACTACCCCGCGGACACCCTGAGAGAGGCGGGCCTTCTGTTGTGACACATACAATGTCAAGGAAGGATCATCGGAAGCCAGAATTTCGAGGATGCTACGTCATCGCCGTCCGTCGAAGGACTGTTCCAATGTCGAGGATCCTCGGAATTTCAGCCCAGGACTGAGTCCTTCGTTAGAGAAATATCCCATATACAGGAAAGGATGCATATGTGTATCCTTCGCGCTCTTAGCGTGCTGAAATCACCCACAATCCTATGCGCGCAGCACCGAAAGCACACTTTTCATTGACGCAATGATGTGCACTTGCTAGCATGTTTCATTTAACGTGTTCTCTAAATGCTTAAGAGGAGCCTCGCCTAGCCTCTAAAGGAAGTGACTTGTAAGGACTAGTCCTGCCAAGGAAGTATCCTTGACATTGAGAAATGCCACAGTGTGCTCAAAAGACCGTTTGAGAACCTGTATCTGTAGTAAAACCAATAATATATTCCTGCAGTAGCAGGAGGTCAATCATAGAACTGGGCAGGACATCAAGCCAGACTGAACGCTCTTAAAGGGGAAGTACACAAATCAGACTGTTTTAATCAGAGGATGAAAAACACTGTGGAGAAATTACTTCAATTGGTATGTTTTTCTGCAAAAAACTTTAGTAATATTATAAGTACACCTCATAATAAAATAATAAAAAAACATGTCATGACCCCTTTAAAAGGTTATGCATTGTAAGAGGCATTCAGCTTTAATAAATCTTACCTTGTTTGTAGTTTTGGGAAGTGAAACTTCCTTTTCTAAACACAGTTTACGCTCGATATCATCCCAATTTCTGTCCTTATCTTTGAACAGTATCCTTAAAAATAAATAAATAACAATAATATGTTGCAATGGTCAGCATACACAGAGAGAAGAAATACATTTATAAAAATACATCTACAGTATTAATACTCTGTTCAAGCTTGATCCTATATAACGTCATTAGATTATCTGACACATTTCAATACATTTTTAATCTCTTAAAGACTGACCTGATTTTGCCAGCAGTATTATCTACAGACTGTCGGATTTTTGAAGACAGTTGGGAAACCGATGTCAGCAATAAACTGTCTAAGACCGCCTGCAAAAGAACCATTAAGGTCAAATCAAGCATTTCAATTAATCAATTAAACAAGTATATATTACCGCACAAACTAAACAATGCAACATATAAGTGCTATATCAACAAGTTTGAATTAAATAAAATATTTAAAGGTCCATACCGGTCTCACCTCATCCCGGTTCCAGGTGCGTCTGCGCAGGGCAGTCTGAGGGTCCAGGCTGTCTGGGGCACGGGGCCGAAGCTCGACTGGCTTGCCGTTTATCTCAGTGGCTTTGGTTTGCACTACAGGGGGAACCTTCCTGAAGTTCAGACTTTCATCAAAAACTCTCTCTACCAGCTGCAGAAAGCAACAACAAACAATGAAGGAGAAACAATGACAGCTGTCTAGTCAACAACACTGAAGTGCATACACTATGGGGCAGGGTTTAGATTAATCCAGGACTAGGCCTTAGTTATATTAGTAGTTTTTACAAAATTACCTTACTGTTGTGTATCTTGAGACAAAACAATGGCACTGATATACGTTAAGATTCGTCAGTGCAACTTTTTTTTTCAAATTAAGGCAGCATTTCAGTCTGGGACTAGGATAAGCCCTGTCCAGGAAACCGCCCCTATATGTTCAGAGCAATGATGCTTACCTCTTCCCTGGTGTCGATGGCGGAGCCCGGCGTGGTGGCTGCTGTGCTGACCGTGGTGCTGGGGGCAGTGCCGGAGGAGCTGACAGAGTCGATCTCGCCTGCCACGTCATGGATCTCCCGTGCCAGGATGGCCAGATCCTTGGCTAGGTCCTGACTGATCCTACGCACACAGGGAAATAACCTGTTAACCTTCAGAGGGGGGTTTAGAAACTAGGGGTGCACAGATAAACAAACAAACATCATGCAAAAACAAAATCACATTAGGTGGTCCCTACAGGCTTCAAGCACATGCACATTTATATATAATGCAACATCAATGCACATGCAACATTACTGGTTATACAATTACACACATGCAAATCAAGAATAATGTTATATCTTACACGTGACCAAGTCTGTGAAAAACTAGATTGAGACTTTAGCCTGGATTTCTCTAACAGGGTCAAATTTGTTGTGTATAAGCTCAGACTCTGACTTTAAATGGTAAAGAGGTTTTAAAGCTTCGGCATATTGACCTCTGTAGATGACAGCAATTTAATATAAAATGATTTGTTTGTGTTTAACTGAAAAAAGGAAAGTAAATTATAGGAAAAAATTACTACACCCATAATTAATACATTCTGATGTTAAAGTTTCACTGCGTGCCAGAAAAAACACCAGGTGGCAGTATTGTATATAAATAAGTGACAAACTCGCCTTAAAAATATATGTGGCATGACGCAAGTATGTTATCAAAAGCAGTGCAGTGGCATTATTTTAAGTTTCCTGCCCAAAATGAAAGTATACGTAGCATAAAACTCTTACTTTATCCTTATTTATTTTCTTAAATACAAAAACAGAAACTGAATGTGTTCGTGAATAGTACAGAGTTGATAGTTACCTGGCAATCTCTTCACTGTGTGCTGTCCAGTCTCGTATGTACTCCTCCTGTTCTCTCATTCGGTTCTTCAGCAATAATCCTCCAGGGCTGGTCGTGAGAGGAGCAGAGACACCCAGTCTGCTGGTGCGGAGGGTCGTGCCTGGCCGAAGCCTGACGTGTTTGGGAGAGTTGCGGTTGGAGCCAAACTCATCCTCGGAGGTAGAGGCATATTCTGGTGGTAGACGTCTCCACCTGTTATTGGCTTAAAGGAGAGAGATTTATGAGGTATTGGAGGTGGTTAAAAGTATTCACATTTACTTTGGTAGCATTTATGAGTTTTGGGCAAAAAAGTGCACAGAGAGTTTCTGGTTAAAGGACAACTTGCATCAATATTTCACGATGCAACAAACACACAAATTCTTCTTCCCCATTGGCCCAAGGTTTTGGACTAATATGGTAACACTTTACAAACATATTGTAACACTGGTTAATGAAAGTTTACACAAACGTATAATTACAATTCTTTCACATAATTTTTTAAATCTTGGTTATTATTCAATTGTAAACAGTAAAAATAAAACCAATATCATATTTTTAAATTAACAATAACATGGATTAACAATTGTTGTAAAAATACTATTAATTTTTATTTCATATATTTGATATTTGTTATTAACATTTTTCATTTACAATTTTATAATAAAAGTTTTTAAAACTACGATTAACTACAATACATCAAACATTTCTAATCAAAACCTCATTTCAAATGGGGGCAGAGTAAGAATCTGTGTATTCTATACAAAGTGCAGTATCATATTTTACAACAGCAAAAAAATCATTAAAGTTATAAAGAAAAATTATATATTGCAATTTCACGGCAGAACTCAAAGTTGTTAAAAGCAAACAGTAAATTAATAACCAATTAAATCTAAGCTATGACTTTAGCAAGTGATAAAAAGGTCTCATTTGGGGTGCTGGTGTACTGGTCTGTTCAAGGTAAGGTGAAGGTGATTCATTACCGTTATGTTGTTTTATGTTTGCACCACCAGGGGGATTCAATTTAAAATTTACTGACCCTCAGTTTTTATTGCTGAGTGCTTGCATCAGCATATCTTACACCAGCCAAATGTTCAAACGATTTGCAATTAATTGAAAAAATGCTACAAATGTATTACTACTACTGAATTTTCCCACAAGTCACCAATTCTGCAATTATATTGTACTATTAGACCACATGCAATTTCTTAAAAGAACTCATGATGTTTATTTAATATACCGTAAGCTGAGCTCCTTTTCATCACTGCATGCTTATGAATAAATAACTCCACACATTTGCTAGAATTTTAAAGCATGCAAGAGGTTATCTTTTCTGTTTGAGTTTCTACTGTTAACAATGTATGATATGTTTTGTATTAAATAAAAAAAACCAACACAACCACACACACACACACACACAGGCAACAAACGGTACAGTACCATCCTCCTCTGAGAGAACACTTTCAGGCTCGAGTTGAGTTTCTGTGTAAAATTGGATCTCAATAAATATCACAAGCATGCAGAGACAGACAATTACAGTCAAACATGACAAATGACAGCGATTAAATTCAAATTAATCACAAAAATACGGATTGCTAAATTTTGATAAATGAGGTTGAATGAAAACACTTATTTTTAAGCTTTGATCACTTACAGCGATGAGTAACATTTTTTGTGCAATTTTTCTAAAAGTTTTTACAGTTTACATAAAGCTGAAGTTTGTAACTTTTTGGTTAAAAATAAACAAAATTCAGATATTCAGCAAAAACCTAAAAAAAAGTGTCCTTACCGTTACACAAGTTTATAATAATGATTTATAATTTGAGTAAGCTGGCTGGTTGCCTTAAAATTTTGAGTTAATTCAAAATATTTAACAATTTTTACACATTTTTTATATTTTTAAGTAGAAGTAACTCAAAATTTTAAGGCAACCGGGTAATTTACCATATTTATCGGTCTATAAGCTGCATTTTTTCATAACTTGGCTGGTGCTGCGTCTTACAGTCAGGTGCGCCTTGTAAGTCAGTATGAATTAATTTTGACATTTATGAGGCAAGAGACAACATTACCGTCTACAGCAGTGAGAGACTTCAATGGATTCAGTAATGTGGAATGACGAGTATGCAAACTTCACGCTAGTTGGCTTGTTCGCTTAATTTAGACTATTCACCCTTCCATGTAATTTCTTTATGCTATGGTTTATCGTTTAAATAACTGATAATATTACTTTAACGTACAGACATCTATTCAGCGTGCTGTTCTGTCTGCTATCGTTTAGTTGAATAACTTGCCTGTTCTTCGGCTTGGATTTTGTGAAATAATTTTCTAAATAAACGCGACGTATAGTCCACTGTGACTTATATATGTTATTTCGTCTTAATGACGCATTTTTGAATGATGCGGCTTATATTCCGGTGCGTATTACTTCACATGTAATGTTGGTTTGACTTTAACGCATGTAAAAACATTGGCAATAGGGAGGCAACAGTTACAGGTTGCAGTTTTAACTGACTAAAGCTTCGTTTTTAGACACTGTTTTATAAACCCATTTTCAGATACTTTTATCTATCTTATTTAAATGAAAAGAATGTAGAGAGACATATTTATTCACATTGTTACGGACTTTTACTTAGCTACATAAATGGGAACAACAAAAATTAACAAAGATTTTCTTAAAGAGCAACTATCGTCCGATTCACAGTTCACTGTTCGATTATCGTCTCCAACATAAATCTCTTTTCTTGGACTACAACAAACACACGGATTGTAGGCAACAGTTTACTTCCTGTGATTGGCGATGTAAACAATAATTCCTCCCGCTTTGGACTCACAGCCTGTAAGTTAACTCCTGTTAGCAACGAATCTTTCAAACATGGTAAGGAGCGTCACATTTCCGGCTGACATGAGAGGTATTCAGGCCAATCACAATGTACAGATTAGCTGACCAATCAGGAACATAGCCCTTTCAGATCAATGAGTTTCGTACAAAATGCTTGTTTCAATTTTTCAATGCTTTGGAGGAAGGCAGGATATCTGGAGCTCCAAAAATGTACAGTATGTGGAAAATAACGTGTTTTTTAACCATAAACCACACAAACACATTGTACTTTACCAAATAACGTTTTTTAGCAAAGAAATAGGTGCTCTTTAACCTTTCCCAACGGCTACATAATATTTCTATTATATTCTCCTTACCAGCAGGGGTGTTGTTTGCAGGCGCTGTCTTAGTCTTGGTGTCCGTTAGTTTGGAGACACTATTGGCCCGCATGCGTGCAGTTAGCTTGTTGTCTGTGACTTGCTGATTTGGACTCCTCAGTCCCAGACGAAGGGCTGTCTCTGATGACACACGGGTCGCCGTGGATCGGCTGACGGTCGCCTCCGAATCGCTCCGTGCTGAAAACGAACCAAGCCTGGTGCGTCGAGGTTGTGCTAGCAAGTCAAACCGTGACTGCGCCTTCCTCCCCGATGGAGGTTTGGAAGTAGAGCTGGTGGTGGACACCTCAGAAGCCACTGAAACCCTGTCTGCGTCAGCTAGGTCAGTGTCCGAAGTGTCCCCGAGCCGAGCCCTGCGCAACAGGGACGTCCTTGTAGGTCGGGGCTGCGGCAGACCGGCTTGCTTGGCGAGGGCTGAGGTGTTAGTTTGCAGTGTCTTGTTGGACTTTACAGACTTTGTGGTTTTGCTAGCGTCAAGCTTGGAGTGGAAGAGGTCATCAGTGGAAGTGAACTGACCTTTGGCGTACGAACGGCTGGAATACGTCTCCTGGTCCGAAGACAGGATATCGGAGATGGCTAACGAGGATGTCTGGTCATCATCCGTGAGATCCTGGGATGGCTGGCGGCCACGAGAGGCTGTTTGTACTGAACGACGAGCATCCGAGCGGCTTTCTGGGGTTTTGGTCTTAGTCTTTTTCTCCAAACGTTCTCTCGCGCTGCTTGCGGCTTTCGCCGTAGCGCTTGCGTTGCTTTTTTCTCTGTAAAGGCTGCTGAGAGACTTTCGCTTCTGGACAGTTTTACGATCACCCTCGGCTGCCGCCTGGCTCACAGTGCTCGTCGTGTCAATATCAGACTCTGGAGACAATGGGGTACAGCCAGGTGGACCTGTCGAGTCCAGCTTCTTCTCATCGCGGAGCTTGGCCTCTAGAAAAGCCATGACAGCTTCAGTGTCTTTCAAAAGGGTTGCCGTGTCCATGCTGCCCACCGAATCGCTCCGCTCTCGCCCACCGTTCTGCCGGTTGATATGAGGAATCAGTTCTATTGGCACGTTTCCACTGGGCTTCTCAATGGTAAAGCTGCCCTGCCTCACCAGCGGCTTCCCTGACCTCTCCCCATCACTTCCTTTACTCTTATCCTCTGAACGTCTCCTACGGCCCTCCTCGCCTCTCCTCTCCCCACTCCCCGGTGGATGTGAGGAAGGCTTTGAGGATGCCTGTTGTCCTTGCTTCCCATCCTGTTGGAAGCTCTTGGTTTGGCTAGACTTTCCAGACCCTGTGTCTTTTTTGTCCAAAGCGGTGAGACACTCGCCATCACCTTTGTGGTCACCGTGGCTTTCTTTTTCTTGGGGTTCTGTGTCTTGTTTCTCACCGATCTCAGAACGTTTGATTTTTTCATCTTTGGGGAGCTGGGGTAAAGTCCTTCTTTTACGGTCAGCTTGGCTGGATGTGGTCGAGCCAGTACTCTTGATAGAAACCACTGACTCAAGGGCATCACCATCTGAAGTGAAATATGAAAATATTGTTCTTTAAATGTGCATACTGCAAACCAAAACAGTACTACAGTCTAATCGTGTCGAATACATGTCCTTAAAATCAAATACTGAAAATGAATTGTTATACCATTAAATCATTTTCTTTGGGCATTGTTTGTTCTCAACAGAACAGCTGTTTGAAAAACAACATGAGAACTAGCGTACTAAAACAATAGCATTAAAACTTAGCAGGTGGCTTATTTCAGTAAAATTACCTCGTTCCTGATGGACAAACGCTGGTGGGTCTGCTCCAGAGCCCTCTGGGTCTGTTCTTGTTTGATTAGCAGCTAAACTGGCCCACTGTGAAACCCAGCGAGTGTTCCCCACTGCAACAGAGTCCTCAACCAGTCTCTACAAATGAAGATGTTGCTCCATTTAGTAATAATCACTTAATCTGCTGAAAAGCCACTGACATGCTGTGTATAAGCATCCTACAAAATAGTGCTAAATAGCACTGAAAGTGCTTCACTGGCTTGTAATCATAGGGGAACCATTTTTAGCACTAAACAGAACCTAAGTGGAACCTATGGGGGCTATGCTGAACCATAAGTGGTGCTATAGTCATGCTATAGATCCATTTATGGTTATACAGAAATGCTATATAGCGCCATTTTAGATGCATTTAAACAACATAATCATCATTCGAACTGCATTACGTGACATATACGCTTTCTGTTTTTAATATATGAAGAATTTGGTTCCAAAACGAGATAACTCAGTTTTTAAAATTTTGGTCAAAACATGTTTATTATTATGTTATCATGTTTTTATTGTTTTATTGTGCTACTTAGTTTTTTTTGTTAAATTATTATTAATTGAAATGCACAATGAAAAATGTTCGTTTTGGAACCAAATTCTTCATATTGAAACAATGCACTAGCCTGGATGCCAGCCGATCTAAGCCCCGCCCACAAGATTTTGAGAACGGGAAGATCGGTCGGGGGTTTCTGCGTTGAGGAGCTACTATGCTAGACCCAAAGCTGGTCGAACCAATCAAATTGTCAGGGCGGGCTTTATACGATGATGGACAGATGATCAACAGTAACGTAATGAACCACGTGACCAAAGAGCGCGTGTTGAATCTGTTTACAACGAAATGGCTGCCGCTGTAGAATTCAGATGTGTGGATTCTGACATTGAGTCTGTTCTAAATGATATCGACAGAGCATTGATTTTAAAAGAGGAACAGAGAAACGCGAGCAAGGCATTTGTTGATGTTTTTGCCGTCCTTCCTACGGGATTCGGCAAAAGTTGGTCGCAACTGAAACTGGTATCAAGGCGATGCAACTCAGCGTGCATGACGAGATGGATATAATTAGCGTCGTTGCCAGCTTCTTTTTGGAAGCCCGGAATCGTGGTTGCTGAATAAGTGGAGGGACATGCTAGGCTCCAATATATTCAAGCCAACGTAATGGGTATCGTCGTGGATAAAGTTCACCTAACGTACAAATGGTAAGAGATAGTCTTACTGTATGACTTAGTAAATACTTAATGTTGTGATATAAACGAAATGTTGTAAACATAGTAGGTGTTGATGTACGTTCTCTAAGACTTAGTATAATCACAATCTTAGTGTCATTGTAGCGAAATAACTAGCAGTTCGGTCAGGCTGCAAAAGACGTAACGTACACACACACTCCGTTGCTCTGATTGGTCGTAGGTCTATCCAATTGAGTGCAGAGGCATTTTTCGGTTGAGACACGCCTCATAATTATAGCTCAATGGAGCGGTATTAGACTCAAATTCTGACTAGAATTGAGTATGACAACGTCA